>NC_133899.1:12414335-12566835 GCF_964199755.1 Larus michahellis
TCATACTGTAAAGGGAAAGAAAGGTATAATAGCAAAGCAAAAGCTTCAGATTTTTTTTTCTTTGAGAATTTGTACATATCAAAACTGATCTTTCTCTTGGCGTGTTTGATAAGTCTCTCAAAAATAACTCATGCTAAATTGAATCAAGCTATATGTTGTACAATCTGAGACGCGAGGAGAGAATGGATAGGATTGAGAAGCACTTAGCACAACATTAATCAGATAGGCCTGATTCTCCATGGTATAACTTATTCTTGCTCCTTTGACATCACTGGTTTGCATCGATTTAAATTCTGATCTGGCTAAGATGGTTTGGTCTGTGAGTAATAGTCAATATTGGTGTCAACATGCTGATGTGTATTTTGTATTTCTTAGAAACTGGAAGAAATCCTGTCTCTTAGTCGTGTCACTAGAACTATGTGATAGGTGCTGGTTAGGAAACTTTAAAGAATAAGAAAAGTGAAAGTACCTGTTTTGCAAAAAAACACCCATAATGCTGAAATTAATTAGAATTATTCTTAAGTAGCCAATATTAGGTAAGTAACCCAGTATAAGCCTTTATGTTTTCAGATTGTGATATATCCATAGGTGCTCCTTGCACTGTGATATCCGTGATCGTGCTTTCATTTTTTTCTTTTGAAACTTGTTGGCAAATCCCAATTTCAGAAACAGCAAACTGTGTTGTAAAAAGATTAGATTATCCACAGTTAAGAGTGTTTTTGGAAGTGAATACAGGCTGTTGGTCTCCCTGAGTGATTTGTAGTTGAGTGGCTGAGGTGGGTATGTGGTTACAGTCACAGTAAATTTCACATTCAAAAGAATATGAGCACTGGTTTTTGTTCCCTTGTTCCTTATTTGCCCTATTGAAACAGATACTGTAGTACATAGTGCTACGTAGTACAGTGATGTGAATTCATCAAAATATGCATTAAGGGGCAACATTACACAAGGGTAAGGATATAAATGTATTTTACAATTCTTAGCTTCCTATCATAAGAACAGTTCATGAGTGAATGTAAATTTACAGTAGGTGCTTATCAAATGTGAAAATGCTTGCAAATCAGAAACAAACTTTGGGACTATAAACATATTTCAATGGTAGTTCATGCAAAGAATGTGTTTGATAGTAAGAAATAATGTTCTCTTTTAGTTTCTACATGAAGCAGGTTGACATATTATTGTATATGGAGAATTATAACACTTCTGAGTCGGAACACTATGCGACCTTTAATCCTCTAATCAGAGGTATTATTAGGGAACGTATAATAACATAAAATATTATTATTTATTTATAGCCATCATCCAGCGTGAAGAGATAATGAAGAGAAAGTACAGTTAAATCAGTTGATTTTACTTCTTTGTTCCATACAGAAGTGATATACAAGCTATCAGTCTTCTATGGTTTTTAAAATACTTGATAAAAATACTGAAGTATGCTAATGTCTTGCATAAAAAAAAAAAGTTATCTGACATTTGAAAGTAAGTTCTGAATGCCACTGTGACTCGTACATGTGTCCTGTGTACATGTGAGTTGGAATATTTTACTCCACTAAAGTAGAACCCTATAAAATCTTTTGGGTTTGACTGTAAGATGCACTTGTACAGACAGTAATTGGCCTGTTACAGAGATATTAATTAACATGTTAGAAATGTTTTCTTTATTAATGAGAAATTCACACATACTATTTAAATTAATTTGTATAGTTTAAAATTAATTTATTGTGGCCTTCGATGACCTCAAATCTACTAAGACAAAGCTGGAGTATTGTACTAACTGTTAAACCATTCATTAAACATTTTATGCAAATAGTGTTTGTTTATAAACAAATTAACTGCAAGGATTTTCAAAACAGGTGCTGTGTTGTGAATGCGTACTAAATGATGTGGTACTGAAAGAATTAATTAGACCTTCAGATGTAATTAGTTGCAATAATTTGCGTGATTAGCGGCTTGGTTAAGAAGTAAGACACACACATTGTAATGCATGGAAGAGTCACTGCAGTAGCTTTGTCTTTCATACGGTGAAGATGAGATTTCCTCATGTTTAGGAAATTTTTCAAAAAATTGCTGACATAGCTGGAGTTAATTGCCAAGTATCCTGTAGGGGGTAACGTGATGGTTGTTTTTTTTTTTTTTTTCCCTTGGCTTGCTGCGATGCATATGCATTGGAAGCAATACCATTTGTTTGTACCTCAATGAATTTTTAAAACAGAAAGCTGTTAACCCTAGATCTTCAGGTCTCCTGAGGAAGAACTGATACTTAACATGTTCAGGGTTAAAAGAGAGGCTGTGATAAGTCCTATGAAACAGGTCCAGTGTTTCAAGATCAGTTCTAAATATTCATGTAATTTTTCAGCTCTTGCAACCATAGTTCTGGTTTTTCTTCTCACATATGCAACAATGCAGTCAACCACTGGATGCACAGGAAGAATACCTTTGAAACTGGCGTTAGTCAAAACTGATTAAAAGGAAAGTTATGATTACTGATACTTAATTTATGATGACCAGATTCGCAGTTATGATAAATGTACAATACCTTTGTGACCTGCAAGAAAGCTTTTTCGTCTTGATAATGCCTTGATGCCTACTGACAATATTAGAGAGTGTGTTTGAAATGAATGAATATGGGGACTTTCTTGATCTTTGCTTTACCAAATTGAAAAGCCTGATTGACAGTAAAGCATAATAGATTCACTTTTGTGGTCACTGGTGGAAGTTGCTATTGCTTTGCTATTTTGAAAGAAAAGGCTAAAGATTTTGTGCCTTGAGGCATCAAAACCACACAAATATAAAAGTAATGCACACTTTGACAGAATTTATTGCTCTTACAATACCCTTTTAATATTGTTAGAAACACACTTGGGGGGCCTGCACATGTAGTTTGAAAGAACAGGTGTGTTCTCTGTGAATCAGAAAAAGCAAAAGTTTCTAGAAAAAGTTGAAGAAGAGTATAAGAAGGAAAAGAAACAAGGGAAGTTCAATAAATCAGTTATCAAGTAAATAAGTGCAATTAGTCAGCAGTGTAGAAGATACGAGGTGATGAGAGGCTTCTCAGAATAACACACTTGGTTATGTTGAGTGTTAGAGGCGTTCCGTAGAGGTGAATTTGAATTCAATCTTTTTAATACAGAGCCTTATTTGATAAGGGTAAACTATAGCACTTTGTAAGATGGGCTCTGGGGGAACTTTGTTTCGTCTCAGATGGAAATGGTCACATTAGACCTTGTTTGTTTTATGTGTTAACGTAATGCTTCTGAGGCATGAGCTAGAGGAGACTTTGTTTAAAAGCTAAGCCTTGCGGTAGTTACCAAATTGTTTATGTGCTTTTAAGTTTTTGCCATATGATTTCCAAGAGTTTTTATATAGCTGCAAATCTGACATAAGCAGCAAGACCCAGCGGGAGGTCTCTGGTTGAATGGTGAACAAAATGATACCGTATTTGGATTAGTGACTGGGAAGTATTAGTGGTCACATATCTAAGTGAAACTAAACCCCATGTTTTTTATTGCAAGCTCAATGTGGAATACAGTTCATTTTAGGACTGAGGCGGAACATAACTGTGCTACTTCATTTCTTCAACATTCTTCAACAGAATGGCTATTTACGATCTTAGCATTTATTTATTTATTTTAAAAAAGTATAGAAGGGAAATGGAATAAAATAAATATTAAAATGACAAAAGAAGAACAGAAAGCATCATTAATTGCTGCACATCTGTTGTGTGTCTGCTGTCGTGGGGATTACCCTTAATTACTATGGATGAAGTTTGCTATCATTGGTTCTTTGGATGCCTCACGATTGGTTTATTTTTAAAGGAGTTCTTCTTTCTATATATGTTTTAGTAGAATGTGCAGCTTTTAAAGTCTCAAGGAAAGAAATCACTGCTGTAGTCCTGAAGAGACTGAAGATCATTTGACAGAGCTAACATAGGGATCCACTTGAATGATTTTTTTTTTTTCCTTTCTGTAGTCTGTTTAATTCAGTTCTTTCATTTTAAGTGTGATGTTTGCAAAGTAGTCTTTAAAATGGGCTCTTCTATATTGTGTTTGAATTTGAACAAAATTAACATTTGTATGTCATCAGTAGCTGCAATGCATACCTCAAGGCAATGAAGTATAGAAAGTCAAAGAATATGGGAAATTTGATTAAAATGAAAAAGCAGTAGAAGGTCTTAAGGGTGGACGTAACTTACTCATTGATTTATTTGTATTGTTTCTTGAGGCAAAAGAAGCTAATTCCATGGGAAGTTTAGAAAACAGGTTTTAAATCTGAAAATAAAAAGGTGTTTAAGTCAATAAAATTAGATTTTAGACAATGTAATTTGGATACTGCCCTACTTATATTTCTTAGTACCACTTCGTAAAGGGGTCACAGTACTGAGCAGGTAAATGTCCTTTGAGAGAACCTCTTTCCCATGGATTTTCACTGTTCTTGTTAAGACACCCATATAATTTTTCTTTGTTTTATTCACTAGGACATAAGTTGCAAGGTAGACCCCAAATTATCAACTTGGCCATTAGCTGCTGTGCATGGCTTACCAAACATGCTGTGGTTCAGTGCTGCCCTCTGACTTCCTTGGGTAGTTATTTTTTTTATGCTGGCTTCAGGGAAGTTTTCTGTATTTCCTATGCATTTGTGAGTCACCAACTGTTCACGTGTTACCTATTTCTGCATTGTGCATGTTGCATCATGAAAATTTTGTAGTTTGCAAGACGTCTATACTCACATATTTGTAATGCTCTGGCTCTCATTTCGAGGTCTTGCGCTCTTGTTTGTTTCAGTATTTTGAATGTTTTCGATAGCAGCTTTTATACTTTTGAGTCTACTTGATGGATTGGCATAGGTACCTTTTCAATGTTTCAGAAACTTCCTTGTCAATGTTTTCTTTCCTCAGTGCATCAGTGCTGGAAATGTGAAACACTTTGCCTGCTAGTCTTTTCCTGGGGTATTCAATGCTAAAGGGCAGTTTTTGCGAGAGAACTTTAAAATGAACAAACACTTGAAGCGGACATCTGAGATGAAGGGCCCCTGTTCCTGGTAATAGTGGAAATCCAGTCCATAGCTTAGTCAAATGAAGGAAGCTTCCTAATTAATTTACCTATCAAAATTATCTACAAATTCAAAGATAGTGTAAGCTGTATGGTTTATAGCACCTTTACTCAATAGCTATTGATATTTTTTTTTAATTTTTTTTTTTCTTAAGGAACAGAATGAGTTGGAAAAGTTTGGATGTTATCTGTGGATATCTGTTTCTGATACAGGTATTATTTCTGCGTAGTCCCTTATGTTGTATTCTCAATGTTCATATTCTTAAAACAGAGACATAGAAAGTGCAGGTGCTTAATGGACCCTGAAAGTTTTTTTCATCGATTCAGCTCCTGTGCCCCTCCTCTATCTCCCCAAACCCCCATGAAATAAAAAGCCCTAAAAACTGCAGTGGATGTGGTTTGCTGATGTTAATTGTGGAAATTGAGAATTCTACTGGGTTTGTGGAAGAGCCAAAGTTATAATACTGCCTGGATGAGTCCTCCCTATTTCCATTTAATGTTTAATGCCAAATAGAAACAGCCTAAAGTGAAGAAAAGTTGATGCTGAACAAATTATTAAAAAAAACCCAACGACCCTCAAAACCTTAAATGACCTTTAGTGACCAAAAAAATAAAAATGACCAGTTGAAGCTCTCACATGAAGGATGGAGTCAAGTGTACTGTTTCACATTTCTTAGGCAAAGTGTAGCCTTGGAGTTGGGGAAATGACTTCCTTAGTGGGGCGTCTTAGATTTTTAGTATTTTTCTAGGCATAAAGAGCTTCTTACACTTAAGCAACTCCTCTCCCAGCATGGTGAATATTACACCATGCACTGAACAGCCCCACTGAGCGGTGTGAAAGGCAAAAATGATATTATTCCAAGGAAATATATATTATGCTCATTTAGAAAGAGAAGAATCTGAGTCAGAAAACTGAAGTGACTTGAATAATTTCTTGCATTCAGATTGAGGAAGTTGTATCATTGTCCTACCGTGTAGTAGATGCCAACGTTCATCTAGTTCAAACTTTTTAACAGCTATGCACTGGTTCAAAACAGGACAGTTTAATAACCCGAAATGCCTGTGATTCTGTGGATGCTTCTTTTGTAATTTTTTAAATTCTACAGATCTAGGAGGAACCCTTCCCCAAATTCTGATATTAAAGGTTGTCTAGCTCTTTTAATTTGTCTTTTTCTGATTCTGTTATGAAATGTGGAATTCAGGTTTCAGAAACTTAATTACTAAATCTTGATTTCTTTTTCCACTGGTTGCCAAAATAAACATAGTATTAATATGTGTAACAGTTCTGTACGACCAAGGAGTTACATTTTTGAAACTCGAGGTATTTTCTTCTTAAAGCAGGTTAGTGGAATTTCAGCTGACTTTGAAAATCCATAAACACTTTCCAGATATATTTTTGTTCTCTGAGAAATGGCTGGACTCCATTACAGGTCATCATTCTAAGAACAACCCTCACAACCTGGGCTTCTCTTTGTATCCCTAAATTGTTGCCCTAGAAAGAGAAAATTACCAAAACCTAAAACACGTTACTTCAAAAGGAAAACTGTATCTCCAGTAGGGTTTATATCCTGCATTTTTTCATTGTTGATTATGTCAGAAATACCAGACATGCACACTGAGGACTTCAATATTTCTGTGGCAGACATCAATGTAAAACAATCAGACCAATGTGGCGTTTACCTTTCCTATACAGATATTAACATATACAAACAGATGGCCTTTGTGTGTAAGGCAGTTTGTAATGAAGTGAGATGATTCTCAATCTAATTCTATCTGTTACAGTTCTCAGATTTGTAATTCTGATTACAGCTAAATTATTTTGCAGGGAAATTTTCCATTTAAAATACTACTTAGCCATAAGAAAAATCTACTGTACAAAACATTTCCTGTGATACTGCTAACCATTTTTGATATGCCTATATATGTTGCAGTCCTTGAAATCCATGTCCTGCTCCTATGAATTGTAGGTTTATTGTGCGTTTATCACTCTTTTCGAATTCTCCATAAGCATAGGATTTTATGCTCAGGGACCATCTGTAAACAATCCTATAATTCTTAAACATGCAAGAAAAGCTGCAGTCATATTTTTTCCAATGCACCTATAAACCTGACCCCAAATAGTGTTCTTTAGCTAACCTGCGTTTCCTTTTCTAAATGTCCTGGATTGCTAACAGCACTAGCTTCACCAATAGTAAGTGTCAGACAGCTATGGGCAGCAGACTACCAGCAGGTGGATGGTATTTTAAATTTATTTTTGCTTTTAGTGACACTCAGTACAGAAAAGCTTCAAGTGTAGTGGCTGCTCAGAGGGTGTATTTTCCCTATTGCTGTGCAGTTGAAGTATCAAGAAGTTTTAGGGAAACATGTCTAGACTAATCTAGATGTTATCATCAGACTGAGTGAGGTTCATGCATGTACGAATGGCAGTTTCTAATTGGTCTAAATAAGGTTTTAGATGGTTTCAGATGAATTCTGTGAAATGAGGGTTAGAAAGTCTTGATATTTTTATGAAGGCAAACTCCTCCCTGCCAGCTGGAGCCTGGCTGTGGAAGCCAGGGAGAGAATCACTTTGTGTGTGCCTATTTTATTTTTGTCTTAAATATCTGCAACAAGTCAAAAGTGAAGACAGGTAGCATGGTGAGATGGGCTTTTGTTTGGACCTGTTTTGTTTTTTTTCACTTTAGCATGTGTAGTTTCAGGGGATCCTTTCAATGCTGCTTGCTCTTGACTGAGTCAGTGGCAGGAAAGACGGACATTTTTGGTTTAGGAATTGAGAGGAGTTTGGGGGAGACATTTGTAGTCTTGAGAGTCTAACGATGAGTAAGTGAAAATACATTGTGACATGGCATCCTGTGAATAAGGCTAAAGAGGCTGTGAAAGGCAGAGGTGTTCTTTTGGGGAATATCTTCCCTGAAAGCTTAGTGCTTGTCTATCAGGCAGGTGCAGCTGCCTCCACCCCAGTATGTTTTGGTGCAGGGGTATGTTTGGAGGCACACTTGTGAATGGCATATTGGGGCCATGGGAAAATTCAGGCTGGAAGGGCCCTTAGGAGGTCTCTAGTCCAACCTCTTAGGAATATAAGAGAATTGAATATACCATTTTTCAGAACTGGATGATATGATGATCGGAAACAATCTGTTTAGTGTTCTCTTCGTAACTTCTTTGCACAGATATACTGCAGGTTTTTGCAGTAGCTAGAGTTTTGTAGTCAAGGAAGAGTTAGTCTCAAGAAAGGTACATTTCTGATTTTCCGTGTAGGATTTGGAAGATGTGAAGAAGCGAGGGCCAACTCATCTTGTGTCAAGATGGATGGAAACTCCCAGCCAACCAGGAATGATGCAAAGATTTGAGGTATTACCAACTTTTTTAGTCAAGAATAGCACCACGTACTTATGAACAGAGCAGTACATATAATTGACTTCAGATTTGTGGCTGAAAAAAGACCCAGGAAAATGTTTTGGGTGTTTTGCAATTATTTTTAACCAAAAATTTGAAATTGTTTGGTTCACTTTCATTCTTTTTCTTAAGAATACCAAATAGAAGCGATTTCACAATTTCATTTGAAATTAACCTGCCTTTGTTTTTTGATGAAAAACAACCCTCCCACCCCTAAACAAAACAATAAAATTTGCAAAGTACCTGTTCATCACTTGTAACCCTCTCCCTCAAATGTTGAAGAGAATATGGCTTATAATTATAAGTATTTAGTGGAGATCTGATTAGTGACTGAACTGAATCCCGGGGTGCCTATGAGCTGCTGGTTGATGTTAAACATGCATTCTGACTCCACAGAAGTTTTCCAGAGTTTAGATGCAGATCTGTGCTTTGTGTTTTAAATTCATCTGTGATAAATAAGACCGTTTAAGTCTAACTCTGTCAGTAGTAAACCATAAACCCGGTATAAAACAGTAGAGAAAATTACTCTCAATTAAAGGAAAAAGGGACAGGAGTATCATATTCTTCAGGGGAAATTTGGGAGGCAAAATGGGAGCACTCTAATTGGAATTTAGCTAATCTACAATGGAACACTGTTTATTGTGGAAAAATATATTGTCAACATTTGAATATTTATGATAGCAACACTAATGATTAAAAGAACTGTGGAAATGTTTAATGAACCCAAGTCATCACATCCACACTTTATATCTCATTGCAAGGTTGGCACTGTCAGCTCTAGTAACAACATTGTGTTTGTTAACATACTAAGATACTAGTTCAATGCAAACAAGGTAAAAAAAATATTGAAAAAATAGTGCTTCTACAACATGAAGATGTCTCTTATGTATCCTCCATGCAAATAAGTCCTGACCAGTTCTAACAGAGTAAGGAGGCGGCCAAGATCGAAGTATTACAGCCATATATTTTGTTTTAAATTGATGTGGATGTTTCCGATGTAAATTTTGAGCTAATTTGCTACATGGAAGTGTATTTAGAAAAACTATTGCTAGACAAAATAATTGCAGGCTTTTACTATATGTGCCAAAATCAAACTTACATTACATTTTTGTTTTTAAACGTCCATATTGCCATTAATGAAATACTATATTTTAGAAAATGAACATAAATTCAGATTTGGCATAAACCCTGGTTAATCCCATTGACTTCTGTGAGATTGCGTGAAATTTCTGTAGAGCAAGCTGTGCCCACTGTACTCATCACATTCTCTGTTTAGGTTCCTTAAAGTGAAACCACTGTCAAAGTATTGGATATCTTATGTTCTAATAGTATTACGCTCAAAATTAAAGTGTATGGTCCCCGATAGACATTTTACATGCAAATAATTTTGTATTGCTATAAATACTTTGTATCTTTGAAATGCAGTGTTTGCTATCATGGAGATCATAATTTTTGTGAGCTGAATTTGCTTCAGATGATAGAGAAATTATAGGCTGCAATATGTGATCAAACAGCAATATGGAAAGCTTAAATAGAATGCGCCCTAAGGACAAAGGCTGGTTAAGACTATAGGGGATAGAATAAATGGGAGTTTTAGTAAAGCTATCTCTGATTCCAACAGATAAATTATGCTCTGCCTTTTTTGTATCTCTTTGGGACTGTACTACATAAATTATGACCAAATATAATTTAGGCTTTCAGCCTATATTTCTGAACATCCATCTTGTACATTTTAAGTACAAAATTACCATTTTGCAGAAGTATGAAATTGAGACAAATTTTTTTCATCTGTGCATTTAACTTCTGCATACTTTATGGTAGCTAAAGGATTAGAGGGGACCTCATTACTATCCAGAGGGTGATGTTAGCCAGGTGATCGCATAACTGTGTTAAGATCTACGTAAGTTTGAATAGTTTGGGGGACAGAAGAGCATAGAATTGGATATTATTTCAGAATAAGTACCCGCTGTAACTTTAAATAATAAGTAACGTGCTTTTTTGAATAAAAAGCAATACTTTGTAAATCCAAATTCTTTATTTATTTTCAGTTACATTAAAAAAGTTATGTATGGCATTCCCTCTTGAAGTACAGTTACAGTCAAGTGACCTGAACTTTGGTATACATGAAGACCACAAAACGCAGGCCTTCAGTGCACTTAGGAGTTCCCAATTTGCACTTGAATGTTAATGAGTGTATGTAAATAAAGCAATAGATACTAAGAGCCCTGTTTTCTATCACTCAAGCACTACATTCTGTAGCTTGGATTTCTGTCTAAAATCAACTGAGAAGTGTATACGTTGTTTCTCCCATTATAGTATGCAACGTTGTAATATTATCTGGAATTCTAAAATTAGAACCACAAGGTGCATCCTTGTGGGGGGGTGTACATGTCTTCCACAGGGGACAGAACGTGGAAAAAAGATTAAACTCCTCCTTTGAGGAAGGCAAACTCAAAAGAAATTTATATTTTTGACAATTTTAAACTGACGCAATATAGCTTTAAATATTACTAGAAGAGTTTTTTGATCCATAATAACGGAGAAATATCCCTTTAGTCCTGATGTAACTTTATCAAGAATAAGAAATATCTAGCGCTCTTGCTCATGCACATGAGGATCACACCTGCAGTATACAAAGGTTTAAAATCCTAAAAACTAGTTAGTATGTGTTGTGTAGCAAGGCGAATTTGTTTGGCTTTTATTTGCATACATTTGATGACCATAGCTTTGTGAATTCAATGCAAGCTTTCATGGTGTTTGAAAAATGAATAGAGAAAATATCTATTGTAGAAGCAGAATGAATAATAGTGTTGAAGAAGAAAATTTCCTCCTAAAATACAATAGGCCAATTTTTTCTCTGTTACAGATTTCCTATCCATTAACTTGGTGATGCTTATATGTACAGTGTTTGGCCATTGAAATGTTTACCATTTTCTGTAATTGATATTCCATTTAAAGCCACTAGCATTCACTAGACTGCTGGCTTTCCCTGCTTTCTGCAGCAAGTAGAGGGAATACTGGAACTCAAGCAGTAATGCTAATTGCTTATAAAGATTTTAATGGCAGTCACTTTAACTGATGGTAGAGATTAGTCTACTATCACAGACACCATCAAAGGCAGCACCAATATCTTGTATTACCTTCTGTAAGGTAAAAAAAAAAAGTGTTTCTGTTATCTACGTAAAATGGTGGAATACTCAAGTTTGAAAAGTGTGAGAATGTGGCAGATTCAATTGTAACTTCCAGCTGCTTTTCATTAGAAAAAAGTAAATTGAATAAAACAATAACACAAAAGTGAGATTTCTATACTGCTGTCCTCCATTATTTAACCTTTTCCAACAACTTCTAGGGTGAAAATGCGACATAAAAATGGAGTCATTTCCCTGGCTCCTTAATTAGTTTTTTAAAAAAATGTAGCCTTTGTTCTTTTTCCACTGAAAAGTGAAAGAAATTGGAAAAGGGAATTGTATCATTCAAGGATCACTGTCATATTGCTGCTGCCTGATTCCTGTTTTCTGGGACAGGACCGAACATGTGTCTTTGAACTGTGCATTATGTCTTCAGTAGTTACATTGACTTTTGTGACTCTGTCTCCTAAAGTTCTCTTGGTCAAAGACCCAATTGCTTAAGGATGTTACTGTTGGCATTACACTTTGATCTTAGTTTTTCAAGAGGTAGTCTCTTCCTGCACTAGTCAAGATTCTTCCCAAAAAAATGTAGCATCTACAGACCTTATAATTGATTTTTGGCAAATTATGACTGGGAAGATGATCCCGTATCAGAGGTCAGACTGTTCCAATATGTGGTAGAAGAGGATAAAATGAATTCTGTCAAATTTTACAATCCCTTCTTGTCATTAATTATACTGTGTGTTTTACTTTTTAGGTCATGAGCTTTTAAAATCAACATACAAATGCAAAAGAAAGTCTATAAGTTAGCTACCATAGGGTTAAATTTTATTTGAGTCATTACTAAGAGATTTCATGACCAGAGAGCCTTCAACTCAGGATGTGTAACATTTATCTGCCTAAAATTAAAAGGAAATGAAAGAGATTTATTAGTGCTTGTTTCTTGAAGATGGTTCTCCACGTTTGGATTGGTTGAATGATTGAGGATAAAAGGCTTTCATAACGATGTTGCATTGTACAAATGAGCTCTAACCAGAAGTGCTGTCCTAAATGCTGCTGACTTAAGGATAAAAGTACTAAGAAGAGACGATAGCCTCTTTGCAGTTAAGGTTATAACCAGAATCCTTTTATAAAATTCTAATTTAACTGGCATAATTTAGGCTGGGGTAATTGTCTCTATGTGAAATATGACCAGGTTTGCACTGAAGTTTAAGGAAAGAAATTTAAAAAATGGTCAAAGGAATTTTGAGATACAAATAGGCTAGCTGATCATCAGTAAAACTGTTGGTGTGGGCAGCAGTGCTGCAGTTGTTGGGTTGGATGAATTCAGAAAGAGCAGAGTCGTTTTTAGAGAGCATGGGGAGAAAAAACAATAGAGGTGAAGCTAGGGAGAAGGATGTGCATCTTTACCTTGAAAACCTTGTTTGTTTAGACATTTTAGACATTCAGATGGGTTATAAATCCTTTCTTAAGATGTGAAAGAAGAAATTCAGCATTCAAAAAATCAGTAATACCAAAGTATGTTCAGAAAATGGACATCATAAATTTCACACTACTCACATAAATATGGATTATTTTTTTTCCAAATAACAAGAAAAGTATGGGCATCATAACATCTCAATTCCAACCTAAAAAAACCTTTACTGTTTTCGTTGGTGTTTGTCCTTTAAAGACTTCTTGGTAAGAAATGTAAACTGTAAGAGGTATTGACATGTATTAGGTGTGAGCTCTTACTTTCATATAACTTTATCAGAATGATAACATAACGCTAATAGTGACAGTTCTGTAATTTCTCGTGAACTGTAGATAAGTGTTATAATTCCTGTTTCTTCAGATAAGACCCCTTTTTTCCAGATTCTGCTGTTCTTAGGTGAATTAGCTGCCTAACTTGTACTGCTTAAATTTTCAAACACTAAAATGAGGGTACCAAAAACAATGAAAAGATTAAAGTGATTCAGCTGTGTACCATATGCCTTTCATTTTTTTTGACAAAAGCATCCCCTATTACAATCTTTTCCTACAGAACTTGCACCCTGTTCTGGATCTGTTAAGGGTTGGAAAAGGTGCTGCTGAGAGGTCTTAACGCAGATTGGATTTGGGAGGCAGGCAGTATTCTGAACAGCACATTGTATTGTACTGGTAGATGACCTATAAAAGGCGATTGTATGTAGTGTGTAAATTGGAAAATCCAGGCGCTATCTAATTTCAGGATCTGGGAAAGACAGAAAAGTGGGTTAAGACTTCTCTCTCAGACCCTACGCTGCAGAGATATGCAATTAGGGCCAATTTATGATATTGTTTACCATCAATTTCTTGTCTCTACTGTCCTTTTATGTTTTTTACTAAGAATGTCATAATATATTGCAATTAATATAGAGAATGTATTCTGAGATGCATATAGAGAGATTTGAAAGTAATCTTTTTTCTTTTTCTTTGAATTTTCAGTAAACAACTGATGAATATATGGGCTATTTGCATTAATTAATGTTGATCTGGGTTCCATAGTGAGTATTTTAATGTGTGGATTGTTTGGGAGTTTTTGTCTGGTAATCACAATTTGATAATTCATTTGTATGATTGGTTACCCGTCCCATATTTGCTTTCTGACCGAGTCCTTACAGCATTTATAAATATGTGTACCCTGCATGGCTTCCTGAGGGTTTGTTCTTTCTCTATGTAGGTAATATAAGTAAGATGTAAAAAAAGAACTTGAAGCAATATTAGAAATTCTTGAAACATTCCATTCTAATTTTCTTCCAAAACATTCTAATTTTCTCCTAGTGACTAATTTAAATATATGATTATGATTCCTAGCAGTTACCTCTAAGTAAGAGCAGATGCAAAGATTCAAAGTCAAAGCATGAAAAAGAATAGTTAAGTTGTATCCTGAATGCCGATGTGACCTTTTCTTGATGGTTAAAATGGTGACATCTTCATGGCTGAACACGTTTTTTAAAAATAGAATTATAAACTTAAACTGCAATAATATATAAGTTCTTAAATTACTTTAAAAAGGTAAACTGGACTTATTATATCTTGATTTTTATTCATAAAATAAATATAAGGCTGGTATTCTAATATAGATCACAGTACATCTGATAATTTCTGTGTAGCTGGGCTGATCTATAGATGCAGAGTCTACACCTCTGAGTTTGTATTTTGGGATGAAATTCCTGCTTAACAACGCTGTTTGATTTCTAAAGCTACTAATCGAAAGGATTTTATTTTTAAACAACAGTCATGCAACATAAATCTTAAGACCCTTTTTAATTTTTGCAATATCTTCTTCCAATATGTCTCTTCCTCATAATTGTTTAAACATTATTCATACTGTCATATATATTTTACCTATGCTTTCTGCTGTGTGATATGGCACGACAATAACATGTATTGCGTTCAGCATAGTTTTCCTGTGGGATTTACAGTGTTATTTGGCAGAAAGTAAGCATATTACACAATTAAAGATCAAAATTTTTACTACAAAGATGGTGGGTTACTTATTGAGAAAGACTTACTAAGAAAGACCTGGAAAGAAAGTAGTCTGTCATGAATTGTATCAACGTACAATTTAGAAAGTAGAAGGGCGTTGTAAAGAATACATATGATGGACTCCTACTCACTAGTAATGGTTAATACCCAAATGCCGCTCAACTGATGAATAAGATCATTGGGAATATCAGATCCAAAACAAGATTTCTTGTGACACTGTGAAAGTTTCTGGGGTTGCCTTTTCCTCCCTTGAGGAGATCTGAGAACCTAATATGTTAGGTTGCTAATTCATTGGCCTAGGATTTTATTGATCTTAAGATGATGAGCTTGATCTAGTCATCAGGGTGATGTTTGATGGTTTATGATGTGTATAAATGTATAGCGAACTTCCTGGCCTTCACTTTAGCAGAACATAGACAATTTTGTGTAGTTCATGTAGTTCTTAGAGAGATACAGAGTGCATGGCACTGTCTTAGAAAAATTGCCATTACCAGTGGAATGACTTCAGTAAGTAGCATGAGCGTATTTTATGAACTTTTATTTTGTCTGGCTTATGCTAGTGGACCAGGGGAAAGTCTGCCCAGGCAAACGCTGATAACAAGCACTGAATGAGAATTACAAAACAATTTAAGAACGTGACTCCTCTGAAAATGCTCATGAGCACAATTTGGTCTGCTAAGAATCTCAACAATCTGGGCATTTGTGTATGCCTTAAGTAAAGCTGAAGACTTTAGTGATAATATTGTATCATGTGCCATAAAATTGCTCTAGGTCTCTTAAGTGGCAGCACTAAAAAATGCATGTACTAAAATGGGGGAACTCAAATTGGAGCCTAATAAAATATCACCCTGTGTTTGTTCCTCGTACAGAACAATGACCTCTCATAAGCCATTGCTTTCTTACTTTTCTAAGGGTTACTCTGTTGCCTTGATTCCTTCCCTGATTATCTTGAAGCCTGTCAAGTTGGAAAGCTCTCCCCTCCCTTGCTCTTTCTTCCTAATAGACATGAAACAGTCCAGTCAATAATATTTTACTTGTCTTCCCACTGCGTGTCTCTTCCTCTGATCAGTTTAGGCGGGTTTGACTGCAAAAAGTCAGAAGGGAGGTTAAGATCTGAAAGTTCAGCCAAATGTTATCAGCCACAGAGATGTTGCTAAGGGAAAGGCCTTACAGCCCCTAAGACCGGAGCCAATAATAGCTGCACATAACTGATAACATCAACAGCTGTCAAAGATCCAGGCATTTGTGGTTCGTCTGTAAACTCAAACACCTGTATTCAGTCAAGCTTTGATTGTTATCCCCTCTTTTCCTGTCATTTTGATTCGTTCCTTGAAGGTGCTGCCAGGATATTCTAAGCTGCTAGTTGATTTATAAAGTGAAAGAGCCCTTCGAAAGTTTGGCACAGTTTGAAAAATCGACTGAGGCTCTCATTCATAGGGTGACAAGTTACTTTGACATTGATATTGACAGTAGTCTTTTAATTAAGTTTTAGACGATGTAAGGACGGGTTCAGATCCTTGAAAGCACGGGTTAAAAGTACGTTAACAGCTTCAACATGTGTCACTTAAAAGAACATTATGTACGTTAAGACGGTTTCTTTTGTGATGAATTAGATCAAAGTGACTAATAAACATTCTCCATGAAAGCTCTTCAGAACACAGTATATACGTTTGAGATATTTAAAAGATAGAGTTTCGAGGATCAAACTGTAAACTAAGCTAAAATATCCTAAATGGATAGCTGATACTGTTGTCTCACTACTATAAATTAATATGCAGCACAGAAAAAAAGAGGGGTTTTTATTTTTAATGGGAATTTCGTGGTAAATTATGCAAGGGTAGTTCTCCTTTACTGATCATGAAGGGAATCGTGCAGAAATGTGTCTACTGCAAAGTGATAGAATGTGTAGTTTTGAATGGCTGGGTCAGATATGTAAATTATTGTTATTATTCTGAATTAATGCAAACTACTGCAGTTCCATTGACTTCCTTTGGCCTGTGTTTTGAAGTCATTGAGAACCATGGCGTCAGTCCAGTGTAATGGAGTTTGGTATTTTGGTTAGGTTCCTGTAGTCTCTCTCGCTCTCTTTTTTCTTTTCTTTTTTTTCCTTCTCTTCTTAAGCACTAGAAGTTCTTTTCCTACTCATCTTCATTGTTTGCAACTTTATTTCAACGAAGTGATATGTACTGCAGTGACAGACAAGAAAAACAGCATTTTAAAATAATTAATTATACTTCTAGGCTATATTGTGTATTCGAGGAAGAATATTTTCAGCTAGTGCAAGGTGCCTTTAGAACTGAAACGTTTTCTTTTTAACGATACTGCGGTGATGAAAATGATACAAATGTTATAAAAAAAAAAATTGATGGTGGGGTTGCAAAAACTGTTTTCATCTTATGAGTGTTATTATTTTATGTCTGCAGTTTTATAAGACCAGTCTTTTGCAAACTAAGTTCAGACCATACACTGAACTTGTGTGGGGTTGAGTACATGGCTGAGGAGCTTCTCTGAGTTAACAATAGTCATAACTGTGAAATCGTGCAATTGCAAATTGCAAACTGATTTTTGTCAATTATTTCTAAACAGAGCAATGAAGAAAGGGTAATAGAGAAACCTAGTTCTTAGTCAAATACTTTTTTGCTGAGATTCATTATTATTCCTTGATTGAAGTCTCTTTTACTACTCAAGTTGCAAGAATGTAGAAGCAAAAATGGGCTGAAATGTTGGGAACCTTAAAGTCAGTGAGACTGTTGAAGACTATGGGCTCAGAATTTAAGGGTCTGCTTCTTGTACTGGTTAGAAAACATAATATTGTAGCTAAAAATTTCTTGCATGGTGAAATTTAATGATGTGCAGAACCAGTCTTATATATAGGTGAATACATCTCTGACTCTCCTGAAGGATTCTACAGTCGGGTGAATATAAGTGCTGAGAGTTTTGTATGAAAGCGTGCAGAAGTAATCAAGATGGGGAATGGAAAGAAAAGGGTAAATCATGTAGTACATTTTAGTATACTAAAGCTTGATACTTACCACCACTCTAACCTGGAAAGCAGAACTCAGTGAGAGTGACCATCATGACAGTTGGTGACAGGCCCATCTTTTCTATAGTGTTGAGCAAGCCTGTCCGTGTAGAATTGCTGCACAGCTTCTGTTTCCCCTTCTGGCTCCAGAGGGACAGCTTAGACTCAGGCCCACTTTGCTGATGCCATATCTGACTGCAGCAAGGAGTTGGAATATTGGAGGATCATGTGAGAATAACATATTTTTGCTATTTTCTTTCTTTTTCCCCTAAACTTCCCATTTCAAGAAAATAAAGTACATTATGCTTCCTTCACACAAGATTGGGAAAAAACTTCCTGCAACTCATACTTCAGAAAAATAACTTTATTTCAGGAGAAAATGTATCAGGAATTTTGAAGATGTGCATAAAGTTGTACTGCTTTTGTAACACAGGGGCAGTAAAAAGAAAGGAAAGAATAAGTCTAGTATATTTTAGCAGATGTATCCCATGTGTTTACATTTATCTTTATGTAAAGTGAAAGCCAGAATTGGAAGCTTATACACTGTCACTGACTCCTGTTGTACTGCAGCTGCCTATCAATTTACCATTGTCGTGGTTTAGCCTCAGATGGCAACAAAGAACCACGTGCCGCTCGCACGTGCCTTCCTAATACAGGAAGGATCGTAAGAAAAGGCAAGACTCTTGGGTTGGGACAAAGGCAGTTTAACAGAACAGCAAAGGGAACAGGCAAACAACAACAACAACAACAACAACAACAACAACAACAACAACAACAACAACAACAACAACAACAACAACACGGATAGGGGAATATACAAACGCGATTACGGAACCGCCGCTCCCCGCCGCTCGCCGACCGGCCGGACCCGGGACGCCCCAGCCCGCTTTTAAGCAGCAACTTCCTGCCCCCTCCCCCGGCAGCTCAGGGTGGGCGTGGCTCACATGGCATGGAATACCAGGAAAAGTTAACCCTATCCCCACCGGAACCAGGACAACCATCCATATCGAAAGTACCCATCAAGGTAAATTTAGAATATTAGTCTCAACTCCTTATCTGTACCGTTTTTGTAACATCCATACTTCATGGTGTTGAGTGGGATCTCAAGCATAGACCTTGACTTTCTTGAAATAAATGTCTTTGAATTTATTTGGCAGAGAATTCATGAAAATCTAAAAGAAAATGGAGTGGATCAAAGTGGCCTATTGTCATTATTATACAAACATAGTAATTTTTATAGGCTTTGGATGCAGTAATGGCTCAGGCAGTGGTTTATCTTTAGGAGTGTGAGTAGGGAAGCTTTTCGCATTTGGAGTTGATCACGTGCTGTGGGAGTTGAAGACTTTGATATGGGAAAGACAACAGAAATACTACTTCAGTAGTATACAGCAGTCCTTCAACCTTTGCAGCATGGAAATACGCTCATAAGACTTTTAGCATCCTTTCCAAAGTGGAATTTGTATGGCATCCCAGCAGTGTTTGCTATTGTCCTGAATTAAAACTCATATTTTCTTGAGAATGTGCAACTTGTTTCCAAACATACGGATACCGGCAACGGTGTGTCTAGTTTTCTGAAATTGTATTAAGATTCCTGGATGTCTCTGTTGGGAAAAGCAAGTTGAAGAGTTTTCCAGGGTGCCTTTTCTATTCCTTTAGCTATCAACTGATCAGGTGCCAGGCTTGAATCTGTTTACAATTTTAAATACTCTGTTACAGCTCATGCAGAATTGCATGGAGGCTTGCTGTTTATGAAGGCTTGCTAACCCACATCAGTAACTATTTTGAAGTTTGTCATAGTCTTAATAGAATTAAGCGCGTTTGAAAAATCTTACAGAAAATCTTATTGTTTTATTAATTTCAACGTCTTTGGAATTATAACCTAAATTTTGACACAGTCTTGTCCCAATAAATGTTAGTAACATTTATTTTAAATGAAATTAAGAAATGTGAGCTTCCATTCTCCTGAAAATAGTATGTCCAGTCTTCCAAAGAATTCTTGTTTACTGGTCATTTCAAAAGAATCTGTATATTTTTTCCACTCACCCTTCACCACCTCTAGAAATTGAGGCAAGATTTTTAATTTTGAAATTCAATGAAAATATATGAAAAAGCATATTTTGAATAAGTTTACTTTTATCTGCATTGTGGTGTGTACTGGGACACTTCTGAAACAACTTTATGAGGGACAAGAAGGCAAGGTTGATATACAGTTGAAACAGTAAAAACAAAAAAATTGGGCTTAAGGCGAATCAAACCAAGGAACGTGCACCAAGTTAGAGCAACTCCCTGTTTTATTAGATTTGTGTTGATATCACATTGGTTTTGCCTATCGAGTACTGTGCTGTGAAGGTTAGGTTATATGGCTTTTTTTAATATTTATTTTCTCTTACAAGCACTTTGTGATGTGAAGTATAGTTGTACTGAAATGATGCAAAAAATAATTCCAAATGTTACCCTTTTCTGTTTTGTTGCACATAAGTATTCTAATTATCCGCTTGCCTACTGCAGAAATGGTCAAAAAACGTGAGTCTTGCTTTGAAGGCATTTTATTGTGAATGTAATTTTCAAGCCCTGAAATCTTAGTCCTCAGCCCTTTTTTCCCCTAGCCCATCTATGTTATGTTCTTGAAAAACAGGGTTTGTGAGATAGTGATGAAACTTGCAACAAACCATTCTGTCTGTTATCTATTCGCTGTTTCCCGCACATACATACATGCAGAACTGAGGTTGTGCATAGCCACAGAGATTGGATATTCATTCTTAAGATACGGAATTTCTAATGTCCCATTTTCCACATGTGGTAACTGAGGGAGGGAACTAAAACATTTCAGTGACCGTAAGATGGATTTTTGGTAGGGCGAAGGTTAAATTTCATGGTTTCCTGTCTTCCAGTATCTATTCCTCTAAAACTATGATTTATTTGGAAAGATGTTTTCTGTCTTTCTAGCAATATACCAACTGAAGTGAAGTATGTGTGTGTACTATTAACTTCTTATGGGGCACATATAAAATTCCAGGTAAGTGGGAATCATGTGACTGGCAAGGGGATAAAAGTTCTCTACACCATTCTGCTTTAAAATGGAATTATTGTGCCACCTAATTTGTTGTTTTTCTTATTTCTTACAGAGAAAAAGAAAATTGCGTGACAAAGGTTAATATAACAATCTTCTCTTATTACAGTGATTTATGTATGCTGAGCATTAACAGCAGAATGTCATCCAGCTCTCCTTTAATTTGCAGACATCTGGATTTTTCTTTGTTGGGATCACAGTGGTAGATGACAAAGCTGTACTCTTGAGAAATAGGAGAGAACACTGTCATTCATAGCTTGTTATACCACAAACACTGAACTCTTAACAGTTATCTCTGGCAAGTCAGTGGACTTCAAAAATAGAGCTCTGTTTTTATCCAAATGATCCTCACTAATGAAATACAGGGGGAAGAATATTATATTAATCTTAAAATTATTCTGATCCTGTAATATGTCAAATGACTGTAGATAGTGGTTAAAACAACCTAAATGTGAATTCTCCTGCAATTTTAATTCGGAGATGTCGATTCTGCAATTTGCAATGATTATGGTTTAAAGCAGCCAGTTTTGTTTCTTTCTGTAATGTAAGATATAATTTATGTTTTAGAAATGTTTGAAAAGTGGAGGGCAGGGTAGTTTGATTAAAGTAAAATGCATTTTGACATGTTTGAATCGATTGTAATGAGAATTTTTCATTTTATTGGTGTTTTAACCCAGAATGATCTTGGTGCTGTGCAAAGGTATGGCTTGTAAAAACAATATTTCATTATACTGGGTGTCACTGCTCCCTGTGTAGATCAGCCACCTCTGACATGAAATGCAGATTTCAGACATTACACTTCAATGGAAAATGATCATTTAGCAAAAGGAATATTCTTATTTGAGCAGCAAAATGAGAATTTTGGCTTGCATTAAATAAATATATGAGTTGGAAGTTAACTACGGTATGAATGCGTACAGTAGCCACAAAATATCTTAGCATTTTTAGCACCTTCAATCATCAGTTATAATTCCTGTAACATCCAAAGGCTTTGCTTGCTTCTCCTCTATCTCCTTTATGACATTTGATAAGATAATAGTTTGTAAAGTTGAAAAGGATCCTGTTGTTGATGGGCCATCTTACTGTCCATATCAGTAATCCTAGTAACAGACAAAGTATGGAGGGAAGAAATTATGTTTTATGTAGAATTTTCGAAAAGATGGAAGAGACACTTTCAGAAAACTAATTCTCCCAGTTGTTCTTGGACGGTTGTTTGTTTGTTTGTTGGGTTTTTTTTTTATTTTTTGTTTTAAATAGACTGTGGCTATGTGTTAAATTTTTCTGCTTCACAAACTGTAATAAAGATCTGATGCAGAAGAATGTTTAACAACTCCAAAAACATCCTTTTAAAATATTACTTAAGGTTGAATCCCTTTATATATTGTTTATGTGTGAATACAGTTAGGTCTTTAGAATGTTTTACCCAGCGTTTAGCTTCCATGTAATTTTGACTACGTGGTTCAATTCCTGTAAAATACAGTGGTAATAATTACATCAAAATCTTTTAAGCAAAAATTTCCAGTGTTATCTGAAAGACTTGTAACAGAAGGGGGAAAAACTAATTTCTAAATTCACAGGATACACTTTATGACCCTCCTTGACTTGGAAAATGGATGTTGACTGCCAGAATCTGCACACTTTTTGTGCCTGTTGATTCTTTACTTTCTGATTAATCATAGAAGGCTACTGCCTTTCTGGGATCTGCTCTTGCTTTTTATTTGGACTGTTTTCTTTGGATAGGTGCAGTTGTACTGTACAGGTAGTGGGGTCTTTTGACCCCTTCCACTCAAGATCATTGCAATAAGGTAACAGATACAGATCTAACCTGTAGGGTTTGTGTTGTGGGTGTTTCGTTTGTTTCTTTGAGTTCCTCCTCTGACCCCAAGCTGTTGCATTGGTTTGAATATATACGTTGCTTAATTCTCATAATACCTTTTCTTTTTCTTCTCATGACCGAAGAGTCGCTATAGGCCCCTGTTATGTACAAAGAGAGTTTGACTCGGTCTCACTCACCTACTGCTTGGAGAAATATATCTGTTTTTTGATGGAATCAGTTAATTGGATTAATATGATTGCAGAAGCTTCTCTGCTTAGATTAAAATGTAGCTTGGAAACTCTTGAAGTGAAGACTGACATTCACTTAATAATGAAGACCATGAGAAGCAGACAGGGTAGGTTTTTCTTATAATTGTTTTGCTGTGAGAGAAAAACCTAAACTATTCACATAATAAAGGTAGTTATCAGAAAGGTAATTTATAGTGTAACTGAAATGGTAAATTGGGGTGTAAGAAAAGAGCACAGACTGTTCTTCTGTTTGAAATAAAATCATTGTTCCGGGACATATGTTTCGTATGTAGCTAATCTGTGCAGTTGGCTACTGCTTGTTATTTAACACTCAGTGTGTGCTTTGTAAGCATACGGCTATATTAATCAAATCAACATTATTTTGCTTCCATACAAAGCTTACTCTTTTCATCTATAAACTATTTAAAAAAAGAAAAAAAAAAGGCAAATTCATCTAGGTTTGCAAATGAAGACAGATAATTTAAAACCAAAATTATTTTAAGAACATGCAGCAACCAAAAGCGGTGTAGGAGATAAATTATTTTGTAAAAAATGAAAAAAAAAGAAAAGACCAAAACAACACACATTGGAGATGTACCTTTTACGAAATACAAGATGTGATGGATTTTGGAATGCCCACCTCATCAAGCAAAATGCTGTGCACTTGTCTTTTTCTTTTTTTTAAGCTTTTCCCAGAGAAAAGCTACTTAGAAACCTTACCTGTGCTTCCCTGGTAAATGTTCCATGAGCTTTCTGAATCCAGCATGTACATTGTCTGACGCTTAGATAATATTGTTGAGAATCTTTTAGTTATATTAGTGTCGAACAACGATTGTTTCACTTTTGTAGGCCGCTGCTATTTGTGGAAAACTTGGGAAACGCTTTTCTTATTAGAAAGCGAAGAAGAAATTATTTCTGACTTTCTTTAAGAAAAGCAACTCTACAAACCCTAGGACTAAATAGAAATAAGAAATTAAAAAGATGCATCTGGCTCTATTGAACAGAAGACCTTTTTATGCTCACAGAAATAAATTTGGGTGGCATTACAACTTTTTTCTCCTTCATTATCAAGTCTATAGTTAACTTGCTGTGCTTATCAATTCACTAAAGGGAAATTCTGCTGACTGACAATAACCCCATTGCAGAAAAAAAGAGAAATCTGAACTATCTCTGTTTGGAGAATGTGAAATAAAAAATAGATATTTTTATGAAATAACACCTGACTTACCCCTCATTCTCCCTATGACCCTTATTCCCTCTTATCAAAGTAAAATAAAGCCCTTTCCAGCCTAATGTCATGTTACAGCATTAGTGTGATTCCTTTAGTAATTAATAGAATTTAGGCTCCAGCATAGTCAGTTTTGATTAAGCAAACATTAAATTAATTCAATCTGCAAACACTTAACTCTGTTAGAACTATTGAGGGGAGAAAGCATTTGGATGGACGGCAGAACGCATCTTCATCGGATTGCTAGCCACCTCAGAGTAGTTAACAGTCAGATCAATACAGCTCCTAGAGCTATAATAAAATGGCTTCGACAAGCTCATCTGTGGCTGAGAACACAGTATACACATTGATTTCCTGGCCTGATATAACCCATTTACCTATTCAGCTAGTCCGTTAAGGAAGGTGTAAGGCTACAAAGGCCCAAGGGAGCAATGATGCCTGTAAGTAGGTTAGCAAATACTTGGAAATGTCTTAATTTGTTTTACAGTTACTACTTCAGGGAGATATTTTTTTTTTTTTAAAGGAAAAGGTTTATGTGTAATTCCTTATTGTTTTGTAATGGTTTTTAAGTTGGGAAACATATAGTGCTTTGTGCTCAATTTCTGTCTTTATAAAGGTCCTCACTGTTCTACTAACTTGGGGTTTGAACATTTGTGATCCCCAAAACTCTGACTTATCACCCTGCCAGCTTTGAAATGTACAAGTTATATATTCTTATAAGTTATATATAAGTTATATATATAAGTTATATATAAGTCATATTCTTATATGCCAGGCCAAAACTTAACCACTATCTGTCATCCTCTATTTTTTCATTCACTTGGCTTTCTTTCTTGAATCTGATAAAGAAAAAAGCGATAGAAAGGGAATTTATATATGGGGATACATGAATCAACATTACATTGTTCCAAGCTGAGTTCTTGCCCTACATTTGGTTATTTATTTATTACAACTTTCTGAGTTCTACATTGCAGAACTGGGACCTGGAAAGGTGATTCTAGTCCAGCTGTACTATCAGATTCGGCTGAATTCTATTCTGCTTCTGCAAGTGAACCTCTTGTCACTTCTGTACCTCTATGGGTACAGAAGAACAGGAGAGGAGGAGAAGCAACCAGTACTTGATACTGGCTGCTGGCAAATACTGAATTTGAGTGTTCCAGCTGAAGGTAGTTGCTTATAAAAATGGCCTGTTAAGCAGCTTAGAGAACTGTTGAATTCTTACCCAAACTTTACTTCCGCGTCGTGTATTAAGTGGCCAATAGCATTTCTCATGCCTTTTCAAATGTTGTGCCCTGTAGAATGTGGAAATTAGCAGCAAAGAGTGACATTTGGGATACTGTGTCCCAAAATACGTGTGAAAAAGGTGTTTTAAAACTAAGTGCAAATGTTTATTCATTTCATTGCTCTCAAACTCAATTTTTGTTTCCGTTCCATTAATGGCTTGTTTTATTCCCTCTGTGATTCTGTACTGAGCGGGTGGATACTCAAACCATTCATGAGGAAAGATATATTGAAAAAGACAGAATGGTAAAGCGGCTGATAGGCAGTTATTAGATTCAGATAAACTGTAATCTTAAGACATCTTATGAGCATGCTAATTACACAATGACATTACCTACATAGAGTGCCATTGCTTTGTTAACATGTTATGCAAGGTCCTTTATTAACACTGCAAGAAAGGACTTCCTCTCATTAGATGGTTATGCAAAACTATAATTATACTTGCCTGTGAAAAATGGTGAAGTTATGAAAGGCTTGCTTCTTGAGGGCTTTACGTTTTTTTTCCCCCTTGCAGATTATAATCACTCTTTCTGTGGAGCGAGGGTGACACAGTTTAAAGTAAGAAACTTGCTTCCATCTAAGGTTTAGAATTCAGTAATCTCTTTATCTTTCTGCGAAGAGAACTATTATCTGTGTTATTATAACATTAAAATAAAAAACATTCTGTGATATCTCAGTGTATGTAATTTTGAAGAGAAATTTGGGTGCTGTCACTGAGGAGAAAATTAGCAGTGAATGACTCAAATTTAATATTGCTTTTTAATATAAACAAAAATATTTTGGATGTAATAATTACTAGTGGTTTCAACTAATGCACTTTTATAAAAATGCGCTTTTTTCCCCTTGATGCACCTTTGCATTTTCAGGTTTGTATCTGTGATATAACCCCCTTCTGAAAATTCTCCAATGTACAAGCAATATTCCCAACCTGTTGGGTAGTAATGCCACATTCACCTATAAAAAGCATGATAAAACTGTTTATAGCCTTACATAGACAAAGGAGGGATTTCAGATAATTTTTTTACTTGCAACACTGTGACCGCAAATCTTCAGCCATGACTTTTTAAAGTGGGTTTTTGGTGGGTTGTTATTTCTTCCATAAATTGGAGATTTGTACAGACCTGGCTGTCCTGGGATACTTTCTAGTGCTCAGGTGGTCAGAATTACTTTTACGGTTCTGCAGGAATGTGCATAGATTTTATTTATTTATTTTCCTAATTTTTATTTTCCCCATTTTCTTTTCCAAGAAAAGTCTGTGAAGCCCCTCTTCAAAGCTTTCTTTTCCAGAGTGGACATACTACAGGAGGATTTAATGCTCTGTATGTGGATTTTCAGATGGAAATGGTCACAGTCAGGGAAGGAAACGTCTTGTTTCTATTCCAGTAGTATCCGAGTATTTTAATAGGTTTGCTTGCATAAGTTTTGCACCTGGTGCGATAATCTATGTCCTTAAAATCAAACTATCTTAAATTGTACATCTAATTATGGATTAAGGGCCTTAACTATACGCTACCAAGTTTCAAAATTTGGTTGCAGCGTTTTGATTGAACAATGCACGGTTTTTATACTAATGATGTAAGCCAGAAGTACTACTACGACTACTTTTATTGTGAGATGCAATGATGGTAATTGCAGTTCAAAGGCAGTGCTCTCATAAAATTTACAGTATGCTTGTAAGGACAATGAGCTGCACAATGAAGACATTTTGAGGAAAACAGAGGAGTCCTTTGTCTGGTATGGTAATTGAAACAGCTTTGTGCATGTCTTTTATGACATTGGCTTCAGGTTAGCAGGTAACAATGTACTGTAAGTCACTCATGAGGGTTTGAGGCATGTGGAAGGATTATGGACAATGTACATATAGTTTCAGGGTATGAAAAAGGCTTAGTGGACAGTGAGAAGCTGATGCTCCTTTGTGATGTGTAGAGGAAGCAAAATGAAATATAGCAGAAGAATATATAGTATATGATACGTTACAGAAAAGGCAATTAAGTGTGAAATGACAGCAAGAGAAGCCAAACGAGAACAGGCAACTGATGAAGAGTTAGTGGTATTGAGGAAATACATCTGGGTTGGAGGCTCTGAGCAGACTAGAAAACGTTACGCCACTCAGTGCAAGAGGAACTGAGCATTTCAAGAAAATTTAATTTTTGAGAGATAAGAATATTGGTACTGTGAAGTTTGAAAGTGTAAATTGAGAGACTTGCTTTATGAGAGTCATTTGGTGGTCATTAACACAGAATGGAAGTGAAATCAAGAGTGTGATTAATACTGAACACTTCAATAATGGATCAGAAGAGTTGTGGAAGGACTTCCAGGATGGTCTCCTGGAAGCCTGGCTAGTAAGCCTGAAATAACAGGGAGAAGGTGTTACCTTGATAAACCGCGCCACTGTTTAATACTAGAGCTCGTGAAACTTTTAACTCAGGTTCCCATTTCCTTTTATGCTTTCACAATAAACATTTAGTTTACTGGCTTAAACATGTTTTTCACAACATAGGGATTAACATTCTCCATTGTCGGTGGCAATAGACCACATTTATTTCAAGTGAGTTCAAAGGCTGTCTGAGACAAAATGGAATATGACATAGAACACTGATACCGTTGTGGCCTCAAGCAAATGTAGAAGTTGTGCACCAAACCAGAACATTGCTAAAGGCAACCAGAACAGTACTAGCACAAAGACTAATAGGCTGGAATAAACCTCCCTCTAAGAATATTCCTAATGGCTTCCAGGAATGCACCTCACTTTGTGCCAAGGGTGAGTGTAACTCAGCTGCAGGACAGGATTGAAAGAGAAATTAACACTAACAAGTGGGAAGAGTCAGAGTGAGGAAGTTATCTTAGAATTCAGGCAAAGACAAAAATGACAAACAGGTCGAGGAACATTGACCAGGAGTCTTGTCTTTCAGTACCTGACTCTAACCACAACTCCTTTGTGTCTTTGAAGATACTGGGGATAATGCATAGCTTATTAAAACAAATATGTTGCATATTAGGGATGAAAAGAATGAAAAAGTGTATGACAAGGTTAAAGGTTTGGACACGTGAATTTCTTAAATAGGTTGTGTATGTGGTTTTATCCTGGGCCATCAGGTTAAAACATCAATGAAAATTTAAAAAGCGGCTGAAATTAGGAAGCTCATGACTTCCTTTTGTAACTTATCTTGTTCATGAAAAATTCCACCGTTAGCCAGTCTGGGAGTTTTAGAAGAGGACATCAGCACAATTTGAGGTAAAAATAGATAGCTAAGTATCTCTCTGCTTTCACGTGGAGTCACCACATAACAGGAGATCTCAGGAACCTGACAATCTATCAAGAACTTTAGAAAATGCTGAAAGACAGTGCTATTTGAAATAGCAGATCTTTGGATCATTCTGAGAGGCAGAGGATATGTTAAATTTTGCTCCGGTTTTGCTGGATGAATTAAGTCATAGGGGATTGCATGTGATCTGCTCGAGCACGGCCAAGTTTTATATTTGTTGATGCCACATTTTCTGCGTGGGCTTACTCTTACCTGCAAGTTACCGTGGCTTTGTTTCAATTAAATGCTTTGCAAATCTTCACAGACCTTTTTGGACGATCTGATTTTTTGGGGCTGAGCTTGTCATTTTCGTGTGGTTTAGAGCGTCTTTGTGAATACTTAGCGTGGGGTATTTTTATTAGTCAGTGACTTAGGTTGCAAATATAAGTGATTTAACTTTTGCTTGAATAGTACCCATCATATAAGCCAAGACATTCTTTAATAAGTGAAACTAATAAATAAAGCAGAAGGATTGGAGTCAGAGGGTCCAGAGCCCTGCTGTCAGTTTGACTCAACTCAAGCAATTACCTAAGTAATGCAGCAATAAACAAAAAGAAATCAAATGGATTTTTCACTTCAGAATTTTAAAAAAAAATAATGTTTTGTTTCTTTTATCCTTGACTTCTAAGGCCACAACCACACACAGAGCTAGGGCAGCAATTGCACCTCGCACTTCATAGAGCAAGGCGTACATACTGCCTGGGAAATAAAACATCTTTAAAATAAATTAAAAAAAAAGCAATCTGAAAATTAATAACAAGGAAAGTACATTTTCTTTCTTTCGTTTCCTCCTTCTTTCCTTCTCCTGAGCCCTACAATGTATAAAAGAAAAGCAATTATTATGCAGCAAAAACAATATAATAAATAATTTCAAAGGCAATGAAAGCAGCATTCAAAAAACTGAGGCACAGAAAAGTGAACTTCTGCGTGCATGGCTGTGATATATGGGCAGAGATGGTATGTTAATTTCTGTGGTGAAAAACTGCATATGTAAAGATTCATTCATCAAGAATATACCAGTTTTAAGTGAAATACTCTGGGGTTAATTGTAACCTTATGCTATGTTTGACTAAGATTTGGTAGGTAGCTCCAGATTGTGAATTTTGACTCAGACTCACAGTTCTTCCACTTGTTTATTTTTACTATGGGGTAAAGGTTTTGTATTTTTGTATTAAATACCACCTTACTTTTAACTCCGGTCTTTCCAAAGAAGAGGAGATAAAGATATGACCCCCTTACTCTTCTCAAGTTACTTTAGAGAATGCATGGTTAGTTGTAGTCCCTGATGTCTTCCCATGGCCAGAAGTCTCAGCATTAAAAATAGCTATGCAGCAGATAGAGAGACCTTATTCTCATGTGTGACAATTAGCCTTCTAAAGCATACACATTATTAAAAAAAAAAAAAAAAAAAAGAAAAAAGTTAAAGTAGGAAAGCTTTTTTTAATTCCTCAAAGTCATGTGTGCTCTTAAAAGAATAGTTTTCAGAAGATGGCCTTTTTTTCATGTTTTTCCCAGGTCACAGTTATGTGTATGGTAATGCATTACAGTATAACAGAGGCACAGTTTTGTGATGGACAGTCCCTAGTGTGACATACAAACATATTTCTTATACCATATATTTTTCTGTGGTGGAGTTTTTATTTTTTATTTTTTTTACATTCTACTGAGTACATGGCCATATTTTTTGCTGGAAATTTTGAAATTTGCCCTGAATTCTCCATTCTCCTTGTCTCTTATTCCCTCTCCCTGTTTCTTCGAGGAAGGACTGTTCTATTCAGTAAGATTTCTATGATTGTGATTAACCATATAAACAGAGCTTTAGGTAGCTGATAGCAGCAGCAGGTAGCATGGATGTGACTTGGGATATAGAAAACTGTTTTCTCAGTGTCTCTTTCCCAAATAGTGTCTATGGGAACAAGGAGCGTAATGAGCTGGTGATACTACACGATGCGTAGGTGGACCTTTCTGTTATCTGTTTGGTTCTGGAGAAACACTCCATCACAATAAGAATTGGCACTGGAAATTTGGCAGAATGCAATACCGTCCTAATGACATGATTTAGAATGAATATTTCAATTTTGGTGCCAGAATATAGTAACTAGTGGATGGAATTGCTCATAAAGTATTCAGCAGCCTCATTAAGACAGGTCATATTGTCTGCAGGCAGAAGTAAGCTTGGCAGATAGATCTTTCTCTGTCCTTAGAACTGTTGTTTAAAGAATAAAATCTAACATCTGGTCCTAATTTAAAGCCTTGTCCATGTTGTAGAATTAGGGTCTTAACCAATTATTTGTGAGTTTTTAGTTTGGTTTCTAATGGGTAATGGAGCAACTCATAGATGTCTTAGTAATTCAGGTGTGTACCACAAAGCCTAAGGTAGTTGAGCCAGTTCCTTAAATGTGTGCTTACCTTTAGGTGTATGAGCATTAAAGTGAACTGAAATGGGATTACTTTAATAGTAAAGACTGCTTCTTCCTAATATGTGTTGAAATGGTAATCTTGTAAATTACATGGTAAATGAAATTACTCCTAGTAATTTTGCTTTACTGGCGTGACCAAAAAGATATGGGTTTTGGTGGTGAAAAAGCAAATCAAGGACTCCTAAAACATACAATCTCTCGCTCTCTCGTACAGCCTGTCCATATAGATTTTAAATGTATATGTTATTTATTTGAAAACTTAACGTGCTATGTCCTGAGGAATATGATTTAATAACCGGCTTTTTCTGCCAGTGCCATGTCTGTCAATGGAGAAGTTGCTGCTGATGGGTTTAAACAATTTCTTTTCTTTGCTGACTTCCCCGCATAGTCAGGATCACTCTAATAAAACTAATAGCAGAAGTTGAATATGTATGAGATTCCTGATTATCTCTTTTCCAGTGAGCAGTGTAAGCAGAAGGTATTGATATCCGGAGCGTATCAAAATTAATACAAGAAAAACTCAGTTAAAATGTTTACTTAAAAATATTTCAGCAGTTTTTGTTAAGCTACCTCCTAGGTAACGCTACAGCCAGAGAAGTATTCTCACACATGCATAGAGATGTCATGCTGAGCTTTGCTGCAATGTTCTGGGGCTGCCTCAAAACTCCGCGCTGCTATTAGAGCAGAAAACATGTAACGTATTATTTGGTTTGAAACCATAAAAATGATTTTTGTTTGTCATGCTATGCTCTGCATGGTCTCGAGGTACTTTGCTGTTTAACTCAAATTTCAGATCCTTATGGCATGAGGTAGAAACGTTACAGTTGTTTTTTGTTGTTTTTTTTTTTTTCTTATCTACATAAACAACATAAGTTTGTCAGAAAATTGAAAATGTGCACTTTGTCCCATCAGCTAAAATGGGCTGTCAGATAATGCTTTCTTTTCTCCATTGCATCAGATGAATGATGTAAATGGTTTTTGGCTTTGGAGTTTTTTGCAAGGCACTAGAGTAAATGATCAGAGTAGTAACATTTTTAACCTTATCTATCATACTGAAACATTTTTTCTGCCTCCAATAAAACATGTCAGAGTCGATTAAGGACATTCTTCAATGAGGTATAATTCACAGATTTTAGTAGTGAATCCAGGAGCACTGAAGTATTAAAGAGGCTGTGAATACTTAATTACGGATATGTTGCCATCCTACCTTTTACTGAATTCCCTTAACACTTTGGTGCTCTGTATCTGAAAATGCTCTTTTCCTCTGATGGTGAGGTAAAAGGAAAAGCCAGGTACAATGGCAGAGCATATGTCACATTGTATCTAGTGACAGTGCAGTGAAAGATACTGCTGTTCTAGTACATTCAGCTGTGCTTATCTGGTACATGAGTGCACATTACTTTCCATGGGCTTGGATCACTTTGGACAGTATCATTAAATGCCACGTCATTACCTGTTATGGAGTAGTGCTTTTGCTTGAAGTGCCTCCTGGGATACATGCAACAGTAGGAAGAATGATGGGTAAAGATGGAAGCAGCATTAAATTTTCAATGGAAACACTATTGACTTTGACTTTTCAGAAGCCTTATCTGTTAGATGGTGTTTGTCACAGAACCAGTAAAGCTGTGGATGTTCGTCAGTTGAAAGTTGCAGGCAGTTGAACGATATGGACAGGTGAAGGCTCCAGAGGGATCAGCTGGGCTAGCATCGAGCTGGAGGGGGTAAATTGAAGGTTTATTTATCCAATTCACTGTCAAGGTCAGCTTGCTGGAGAGCTGTCCTATGTGTGCTTACAAAATGCCAAAATCCTGGCAAATTGTCTGAAAAAGCCTCCAAATCACTGACCTTTGTACGGCTCACATCAACATGCCAATGTCTTTTAACAGTATCCTTAGAGTGCATTAAATAGTTTGTAAAATCATGCTTTTAATATCAGCAGAAGTAACTTTTTATTTTCGGCAATAACGAAAAAATAAAAGATACCTGATGATGTTAGAAAGAAACATATGAAATAAAGAAGCTGTTTCTTCTGAAATAAGACTTTTAGCACCTACTGTTTTTTCAGAGCATACTTCAGTGCATGTTTGAGAGAGGCTGTTGTTTCTCTTTCTGTCTAGATAAAACAGCTAAAACCTTTATTTTTTTTCTCCATTAAATACATAGCATTTATGTATTTCTTTCGTAAAACCCAGGTTTTCAGTGTCTCATTTTTAGTTTGCCTTTAGCCTTCTCTTACTCTCTCAGGTGATTTACTCAGATTTTAAGCTACTTAGAGCTTAATTTATTCTTTTCATTAGTTATGAGAGAGTTTTTAAATGTCTAGTTTCATGGGTTTCTACTGTAGCTGTGTTGTTAGATATCTAGTGGAAACAGGTCAAGGTTTTTTTACCTATAGGTAGGTACACCTATAAAAGGGTTATATGTGTCACTTTGGTAACTATGTAGTCTTTTAAAAGTGATTTTTTTATATATAGGAATCCTTTTACATATAAGGACTATTATTCTTTGTGTAATACCTGCCCCTAGAATTTATATCAGGCAAAGAGTGAGATATACCTTTCTTAGTTTAACGTGAAGAATGCTTCCTCCTATTCCAAAGCTATTTACATTGCCTACGTTTAACTAAAGTAGGATGAAAATAAAACCACAGTGGGATTAATCATAATTGGCTTAGTCTTATAAAGGGGTAATGGCACATTTGACTATTTTAGTGAATATGATTTTTCACTTCTTTGTGGTAGGTCTTGCTTCCATTTAAATATGCACGACTTGTTACTGTAGCTGAATGAAAGTCTGATATTTGTTGAGCTTTTGGTTTACGTTTTGGTATTTTGCAGTGTGCTTTTTTTTTTCTTTTTTTCCTTTCCTCCCCCCGCCCCCCCCCCTCGTTTGTTAATGCGATACTCAAACAGGTGTTCTGTATTTATCTCTGTGATTTTATTTTTTCTTCCCCTTATCTTCTGTTACTTCTCTGTGCAAGTCCAATTTTCCAAGTAAGTCAGCTCAACTTGCATTTTCCCCAGAAATGAACATTAATGCCAATGCACTGTATGGCTCTCATGGCAAGGGTGAAAATGGTGAAATTATTGGCTAGGAATGGATGAAATGGAAAATCAGTTCTAGCCCTGTTTTTAGAACCTTCATCTAAAACTCTCTTACGGTTTTAAACTAATTGCTAATTATACCTGTCTGTTAAAGCAACGTGTATTTTCCAATTTTATCAAAATCTGTTTCGATGTTTTGATAACACTCGGTTGCTTAGTATAGAGGTTGCTTGTTTTATTTAGTGTATATAGGTATCTTGGAACAACTTTAGAGTTTGGTATGGAAGTTATTGAAAGAACAAAGAAAAACAATGGGCCCTTGAAGTCTCTTAACTGTAGCACAAGTGTAAATTTTGGTGTATGTACTAATTTTGAATACATGTAATTCCTATTAATTTTATGACTTTTGTGTAAATCATTGTTTAAGTACTTTTTAGACCATAGAGATTTTATATCATGGCTGCCAAGGGGTGCCTTTGAGCCGTAATATATGATCACGTGAATCTGTTGTAGTTCACAGATTGCTGACTTGACAGAACTTTATTATTATTTAATATTTATGTTACAATATTGCCCAGAGTCCCCAGACTTAGACAATGCCCTGCTACAGTGGGTATTGTACAAACATGGATGTAGACATGATCAATGTCTCAAGGAGCTCGGAGCTGTTGTAGTTATAAGGACTAGAGGTCACTCTGAAATAATGTTAAAATCTGATAAAAGTTTTGCCATATGCCAACTTTGACGTAGAAAAGAGAGAGAGCAGAGATGAGGATTCCTTCTGTATAACAAAGTAGAGCCTGCCTTTATTGTTGGTAAGTACACGTTTAGACAGAACGAAAGCAAGACTGAATTATGATACCGTGCCTCAAGGCACACATTGTATTTCAAATTCAGACGTTAGCCTAAGTTTTATATGCTTTATATTCTACTTTAATTGAAATTGCTGCGTTTTCAGATGAAGATTTAGCAGCTAAAAGAAGGAAAGGATATTGCCCCCAAAATACGTCTGAATTGCGTAACTGCTTCTATGCAATTCTAGCAGTCGTAGTTTGCAGTATAAGGGTTAACATGTGTGATTTACATTGTGTTTTGCAAAATGAGAAAGATTATATTTTGAATCTTTGAATCTTTGTGTTTTGGTGGAAATGTTGATCATTAAAATTGAAATGTTATTGAACAGAATTTGGGTCTGAAGAGACAGACTATATTTTCTGTTTAAGCTAAGCCTTTTCAGATGGCATTAATTAGTAGAAAACAAATGCAAAGTGAGTAGAGATACAGAACTGCCATTTTCTCTACCCTTCAAATTTCTTCTTAGTGCTTTCCTCTTGGACTCGTCTTTAAATGCTGAGCAGAGAGGATTCCTTTTGTATTTATTTTGTTGAAACTAGCAGGAATTAGTAAAAAATCCTTGATGTCCTAATATTCCTGTAGCAGAGTGGGAAAGTTCCCTTTTCAGGGAGAGACATACTGCCTCTCACTAAGATGTTAAATGCTTATGATGAAATAGAGAGGGTTTCTTCTATTGTTCAGAAATATTTTGTTTACTATTTGTTTTGATTTATACTAAGCTATAAGTAATTACTGTTAAGACTCCACGTTCCTTTGGCACTAATTTAAAATGTACGATTTTTTGCAGCAACTCTTACTATGTAATATTTTAGTGGCAACAAAATATGTTTAAGGAATCTTGAACTAGCAATAATATTATCTTTTAGGGGAGTCTTGGTTAAACAGAGAGAGGAAATTGTCTTGTTAGGGTATACTCTGAATGTTGGACGTGAATTATAGGAGCCTTGAGGCTCCTTTCTCTTTTAGCTAACCAACACATTGACTTCTACACATAAAAAGTTCATGTGTTTTTCAGCTCTTCCTCTTATTCTTGCAGACTATCCAGATCATTAAGAGTTTGGTTTGGACTTCAGACACAAACCTGGTTTCCAAAGTCACTATTTTGCATCAGGCAATCTGATTGCTTTTATTTGCTGGTGCTGAGTGTGAGATATGGGATTTGTAGGAAGCGCAAGAGGTCAAAGGATGCTGACAGAATACCTAGTCCTACTCAACTTGTTTGTGGCTGTCCGTAGCTCTAAAAGACTCGTTCAACAGCCTCTGTTATTGGAAAACATCAGCCAAGTCTCCCTTTTACATGCATGACCCATGTGCTGGTCTGTGGAAGTGTACTGAAACTGCTGTGCCTGCCTGAAGACTACTAGGGATTCTGCATCACAAGGATCTCATAATAACTCAAAACATCTGAGCCATAAGAGAAATATCCCTCTAATATTTTTTTTTTCCTTTCCTCTATCAAATCTTAGGATACTTAGACTGTTTTCCCCTTATGTTTGGGTGGAACGGGTTCCTTTGACATAGCACATTTCTTCCCCTTGTGCTTGCTTCTTGTGACTTTCTCCAAGTGCAATTCTGCCCTCACTGAGCTTAGAGCTCTCTTTAACCAATAGTGTTTAAAATAGAGATGCGCTGTTTGTCATTTAAGAACATTTTCCTTTTGCAATGGCAGCTTTTTGGACTACTGATTGTAGAGGAAGAAATCAGTGTGCAATACTTAAGAAATTCTGTTTAGTCTGCAGCAACCAGTAGTGTTTTGTGACCTATTGCATCGGTTATTTCATCTTTGAATGCTGACCATGGTTTTGAGTGCCTTGGTGTACAATGATGATTGAGAGTATCCCTTGCTCCTTTTGCTTGAAAGTCTGCAGAGGTTTCAATAACATATGGTATAAGCACAATAACTTTTAGAACATACGAGGCCGCAGTAATAGGGGCCATCATGAACATGCTGAGGTATCTGTCCTAATAATGCACTATAAAATTAATCTGTACTTGTGCAGTAGTTGCCGAGGGTGACTGCTTCTTTGCAGATCAATTCGATACAGTGTTCTATCTGTATGGGAACTTGTGTGGATCATTTTCTGCGGTTAAAAAAGCAGACATTCTGGATTGTATGATGGAATTTTGATAATCCATTAACAATAAAAATGAGAGAACTACCCAGCTAAAAAGAGACCCTAGTATGAATCATGAGAGTATTTGATGAAAGGTCTAAATGTAACATTACATCTTATTATTTGCTAAACCAGCTGGGGTTTTCTTTGTGGCTTCCACATCACTGAATGTATTCTCATCATACAAGTTCTTTGTTTAATACGCAATTTTATTTCAAGACAAATCTGCCAAATGTAGTTATATTAGACAATTAGTGTTCAAGAATGTAGGAAATGGGAGAGATTAACTGCATTGATTATGGAATGTGAAGGTTTTAATCTCTTGGGCTAAACAGGGAACAATGGATACTTTGCCTCTTCTATGCACAAAATAAATAGATGTGTATGCATATGAGGTTTTGGAACTGAGCTTGATTTACTCCATGTACATGAAGTGTAATGGAAGCATCTGTTTTTTCATTACTGGAGAAATAACTCCTAGATCACTAGTTAAAATATCATCAGTGTTAGAAAGACCAAAAGAAGTAATTACACTATGAACAGTGAATTCAGATTTCTTGAAACCATTTCACTGGACTGATGCTTTTATTTAAAAAACAACAACCAACCAAACAAAAAAACAACAAGAAACAAACTTCTGTGGTTAGCACCAGTTTTCACCTAGGCTGGAGTAATAACTTTCTATTTCATCAGGTAGACCTGTATCTACTTATAGTGTGGAGAGGGGGACTGAGGGGAGAGAGAAAGATGAAGAATCAGTATATGCATCCTTCTGTTCCTGATGTCAGGAAAAATCAAATGACAGATCTGTATATGCTTTGAAAGACTACATATTTTATGACACAGAGAGTCTCAGAAGAGATTATTTGAACATTATAACTTTATGCCTAACTGTGGTGCTGTCAAGACAAAGCATAATGTTTTCCTATCTAAAATTTAACTACGCTGTATTTATTGTTTTGCACAAGAACATTAAAGGAATCTTATCTGTCAACATACAAGAGCAATGAATGAACAACTTAAATTTACAGGAGTAAATTAAATGTCAACTTTATTTCACCAAAACAGGCTGTTCTTTTCTGTTAGCAGAGGTTATAACCACTGTTTTGAAATACTTGCTGTTGAAAAACGATTGACAAGTGTGGACAGAAACATGTAAATCCAACAGGTTTTTCATTTACTTGATTTTCATATTTATTGCAAGCATACGGGTAAGTTTGAAAGTGCTTCCTTATAAATAAGTTCATTGTTGTTGTACTGTGTTAACTCAAATCTTTTCTCCTGCACTCACTATAGTTTCAAACTTTACTGCTCCCTCTATTCTCATATTGGGTATGTTGTTGTAGCTGGAGTAGAGCTGTGTGTGTTATCCTATACTAGTAAATCACTCAGACCCAGTAAAAATGTAAAAAACCCTAATAGCTAAAGATGATGTATATTTTTGGCTTAGACTATGTGATCTATTTCTCCGAAGTATTTTGAAGACCTCTTCAAATTCTGTGTATGCTTGTAAATTGCCTGTTATTAAAGTAATTCCTTTAAGTATAACAAAAAAGAAAGCAAAAGAAGTAAAAAAAGTGTACATGATACTGTTGAGACCTTCCTCACCTGTATGTTTATATTTGTTTGCTGGTCTTTGAGAACAAAAATTTCTTGGAGCAAGACTATATGCAGCTGTATGCTGGGATTAGAGACTTATAGTTCTTAGGAAAGGTTCAGAAAGACATAACAGATAAGTGAAATGTTATTTCACAAGGTCTGCTTCGTTGTGTGGGATATTTCTCCTTGACGGGTACATATAAAAGTGTTTATCTAATGTATCCACACTGTGTATAGTGAAAGAAAAGGGAGTAACAGGTCTTTATCAAAACTATTCAAATGGAAGGGCATGATGTAGCGTAAACCAAAGGAAAAGTTTATTTGTGGCAAAATTATGGGCAACTCTCATGCCTTTCATCTCCAACAAATGCACGTTCGCCTGCGTTGTGCTCATAAATGAGTGCTCTGACTGCTTGGAATATGGACTCTTAGAATCAAACAAGTTGAACTGGATGAAAAATGAGAGGGCTAAAAATTATGCTCCTAAAGCAAGGCAGTATTTATCCTTGTGGTCAGAGCTATGAGAAAAGCCCTCAATCTGCAATTTTCAATATATCTGTTTTGGGTGAAGATAAAAGAATTGCTAATTGAGTTTACACTATGTAAGACTCTGGGATATATAAGGATAGGTTATCATTACCTCTGTGTTGTCAGTAGTAAATCTAACTGCTTCTGTGGTCTAGAAAGTCTCTTCTCGTAAAATGATGGTCCAGTATTTTTTGAGCCAAGACGTTCTATCTCCAGCATATGTCAGAAATAGTGACATAAGACAGAAACTCTTATAATACTAGCCATGAACCAAAAGGAATGTATCTTGTTAACAACTTTGGAAAGATCCAGTTCTCAGTGTAACTGCCTTCTAGCAGCTACATGGAAGAGAGGATAAAAATTATAAAATATAACCATGATATATTTTCCTGATGAAGCAATAGTTTATAATGATAGTCTCTATAAAGTTAATTTTTACTTGAACAGAGCTGAGCTTAATGGTTTTCAATTATACTAATTTGAGCCATGGGTTTAGTTCATGTGGATTTTGCAACCCCTGGGTTTTGCTTTTATGTCTTCTCCCTAAAATGCTTGGCCTCTCTTTTGCATTATGCCTCTTAGCAGGGAACATCAGGCAGTGATGGGATGGCCTGATCCTCTTCCATTTGCATCAGAATTTAATCTGTGAGAAACTAATTCTTATCTCATGCGTAATTTGAAAATAGGGTCTCATGCCATAGAGCGTATGCTCAAGCAAAAATGTCCAAAAGTATGTCACCTTTCTCTGACAGAGGTTGAAAACTCCATTTCACCTAAATTTTTCTAAGGCACTCTCTAAATTGGCAAGGAATTAAGCACCTTAAAGATGGATCAGTTGATCAAACTGATTTGTGTTGAGGCCTCACTTACAGTAAGTAAATTTAGTATTATATAATAACATGGTCATTGGAATGACTGGAACCAAATGGCCCCACCGTGCATGTATTTGGAGATGACTGAAAAAACAATCATTGGTCTGCATCTTTTATTTCCATTGAAAGATGGAGCACATCTGGTACACATCTGCGGCAGAGCTTCTGGTATTTTTTTGTTTTTGGTTTTTTCTCTCCAAAAGGAATCTGGAATCAGGTCATCAAAACTGTTTTATGTACCAAGTACAATAAGATGGGATAAATAGGGGAGACTATTCAAAGCTGTACCACTGTTCTGGACTGAAATGTTAGTGCAGAACCTGTGACTACTGCAAAGATGTGTCTGAACAGAGGTTGAGCAATTAGTTATTACATCTTTTGTCCATTATGCTTCTGTGATAGTACTGGCAAATATTAATGTACGTGATTTCTTTCTGATTTTTCATTTGTTTTTATTGTAAATCCCATGTCCTTTCTCCACTGTCTTGCTTCTTTTTATCTCTTTTCTTTCTAACATCACCCCTGACCTCCCCTAGTGAAGAGGTGGCTACTGCAGGCTGTGGCTATACTATCTTAATTTAAGTGTGGAGTTGGCCAGAGGTAGGCCAACACCCAATTGGACACTTGTTTTCAGAGTGTGCATTGCATTAAAAATGACTGAGTATCTTTGGAGCTCCACCTGTCAAGCAGTTTGGGTACTTGATGGTTGGAATATCATTGACTCCGCCACAGAAATGTTGATTTGCATCAGTGTATTGTGGTATTTGCCTTATGGATTTGGATGATCTCAGTCTCAGGTTTCCCTTTTACAAAGGCTGTGTTAAGAGGTATGAAAGTAAAAGAAAACAAAGAAGGAAAGTCAGTCCTCATATATATGTGAATGCAGAGGCATGCTCACTCACTTTCTCTGTGTGAGGAGGCTGTAAATTTGTGAAAAAAGGAGATCTGGTTAAGATCTGTAGTTGGGGGTGTCTGCAAGTCTTAAGTTCAGTTTTTGTCTTTGTGTGTAACAAAAGCTTTCCAATAGCATAAACAACACTTACTCTGTAATTTCAGAAATTCATTTGCTATTTAATCCCATTTTTATTTCACATTTCCCTAGAAGTATGATTTTTGCCTCATAAAAAATGTTAATAAATTTTATCATTATAATTCACTTTGATGGCACATTTAAGGGTATGTCCTCATGGAATGTCTCTTGGAGAGATGATACCCTAAAAAGAATATGTCTAGAATGGACAGTACTGTCTGACCTCATTAGCCAGGAGACCAGGGAGCAATTGCAAAAGACCTAGATTGCAGTAAAACCTTGTTTCTTTCCAAGACAGGCAGTAGATTGTATGACTGTGGTGTCACCTTGGTTGTGTCCTGGAGCTTTCAATCTGCAACACATGGACAAGCCTTGAACAGGCATTGTGTCAAGCAAATAGCATCAAAGTTTGTCATGGGTGCCATGGCTGATTACTTTCTTGATGAAATGGTCATTTGTCCAGTAAGAACTTGAGTTGTACCTCTGATTTATTTTGCCTAAACTATTTAAGATATACCCTACCTGGTGCAAATTTGGGTTGGATTTGCGCTACAGGAGAAAGGCTCCGTATCTACTTTCTAAGTAACTGTAATCTTCAATCCATGGTTGGCTAAAACACTAAATGTGTTCACTGACCTCTTTGACATCAATAAGAATATAGTATCTAAATCAGTTAAGATTCCATTTATTCATATACATTACATACATTTTAATATAGACAAGAGAAGACAGGCCTTATCATTAAAATGATCTCGGATGTAATGTTTTCAAATTGTTACCATAATAGTTCATTGCATGCTGGAACTGTTTTGTGTGCCATAAATCTTAGCAACTGATGGAAAAAGAAAGAGCAGCAGTAAGAGAACTATGAAAGAAAGAAATAATTAAAAAATAGGTTAAATATTGTTTACTGTCAAAAAGAGGACAGGAATATGATGCTTTTCAATTACTTTTTACTCATTTCTTCAGTTGAGGTAATCTCCGTATTGATTAAATGGGGTGGAGGGTTGGGTATTTTTTTGGGCTGCAGATTCATCTATTGTTGATAAAGCATGGTAACTGTCGCTTTTATTTTGCGGAAAGATCTTTTTATCATAATCCAGCTTGTACTGTGTTTCCTGAAAATATTTAGACTTGCTCTGTTTAAAATGTATAACTGATCATCTTCCTGATAAGTGACATCTTTCAAATGGACGCGTTTACTTTCTGCTTGTATCTTTTATCAGAATGATGTGGGTATTACAATCCAAAGCCAGTGCTATTTTCTTATATATGATCTAACTTGTAATGCAGATCAATATGTATCGATATAACCTTTAAGATAAGCTCTATATATTTGGCTTTGAACTTTAAGGTATCTTTTTTACTGGGTGAAAGCATGAGTGAAGCAACTTAAATGTTATTAATACATTTTTTCAGTATTTTTTGGCTAAAACTTAACACAAACTACAAAGATGAAATGCTCTGATCATTTTAAATATTTATTTTGGGCTTTGAAGAAACAAAAGTTAGAAAAGAGATTTGGTTTTTTGGTTGGGGCTTTTTTGATGTTGGGTTTGTTTTTTTTTTTTTCTTTTTTTTTTTTTCTTTAGTAGCTGAAGGCAATTATATCTTTATTGACCCTCTGTGTTCACCCCCTCCTTCAATGTCAGGTACTTGCTTATTATTATCAACATGACATCTCCTTTCTTTGAAAGGTTGTCCGTCACACTTTGAATCACCTCTCTCCATGGTTACATTTTCTAATCAGTTCACATGATTGAGCCTACATCAAGTGATGCTTTACTTAATTCCTTTCCGTTTGTATGGTGTGATTCTTGGAGGGACTCTCGTCAAAATTTTGGAGGGCCCTGTCAGTTTGAAAAGAACATGACCTTTAAATTGTATCAGTATGTTTGCTGGTGCATAAGGGAAAGGAAAAGGTTCATAGTGATGGAAAACCACTCTAAAAATGAAAAGTAATTCACTCAGAAGCAACATGCATAGGAAGTTAATTTGTTTATATTTAACTGATCTAAAAAAAGACAGAATGAGGAGATTGTCCTTTCAGCAATGATGGGTCCAAACAGTGTGTCCTTAAATTTGGCTTAGAAAACGTTATCTATTGATCTTGATTTTCCCTATTTATAGGGATATAGATAAAAGTAAAACCACTCAAACATGCTACAATAGATAAAAGGTGTAATTCTTTGAAATTATCAAGCCTATTACTTTGTTTCACTTTCATAACTGTAGACGTGGGCATGCTATTATTAGTAATTGACAATGTTAATTTTTGTAGAGTCTGTCACTGACTACAGCAGCAGAGTTAGATTTTATGTGGGTACGAATATGCATATGTTCATGTGTGTGTGAGAAGGTAATTCAAGTTAACATAGAAGAAATGCTTTTGTATTGTAAATGCAGTCAATCTGAATACAAGGAAAATTCATCTGGAATGCCTAACGTGGATAGTTGAGGCAATATAATATAGATGCCTGCTGGTGTGGAGCTGAGTAGCGCTGGGAACTTTATTAAGTTTCACAACCTTTATTAAGCATACAAACTGTGGATGGTCAAATACCCTGCAGTAACTCAATCAGGGATATTGACTGTTCTCACCTCCTTTCCGCTATGCTTTGAGGTATGTTACTTTTAAGTAGCTTTTACGCATGTTGAAATACATAGTTCCACTGAAACTGTTGGTGTCCGGTTTGCCATGGATTTATATCTTATGATTATGGATTTATATCTTATGATCTTATGTTGATGTCCAGAAGGTGGATGTCACCTAGCTTTTTCCATTTTTGGAGTATTGTTATTCACTCACCACTACAGATTCTTTGATATCTGATAAGGTATGATGTCATTCTGAAGATGTTCCCAAGGTCAGTAAAAGGATTTATCTTCTCTCTGTGGATATGCCATGCTCAAAAAAAATGTTTAAGAACTTGATTATCCTTTGAACTTTTCACCCTTCCGTCAACTTTGTTAAAATGGGACAGTAGATCCAAAGTTACTGAGTGGAGAGGCACGCACAGGGTGTGATCACATGAAATTGCTGTAGTGAAAGTGTTCGGGATGCTTCCTTGTAATCCTAAATCACCTGTCACTCTCCTCAAATTTAGCAGTATTCTCACTGAATCATAAGTATCTAGGCGCACCTGCCAAAGACCTTGTCTTCTGATACTGGATCTTGGTCTTGCTGCTGGAAATCAACCTACTCCAGGCAATCTACCAAAATCCCAGTTGACAGGGGCCTTGTTTTGGGTGTGGCTAAGAGAGATAAACAGGTTAATCCATAGTCTGAATTTGTGTTTAGGCAGCACTGTGCAAAAGTCAAGTTCTAGTTTTCCTTTGTTCCCTGATTTTCAGCTTAGTGAGTAGAAAAATGGACCCCAAAAGTTAAACAATTCCCGCTTTACCACTTTTAGCAAAAAAACTCCCCTGGTGTCAGCTCCAGGCTCAAATGCATGCAGATGCTGCCTCTTTAGCACAGCAGCTGTTGTCTTGTTCTGGGCCTCTATAGCAGAGACCTCATATCTGAAATTTGCCCTTTCTGAGTGTAATTATGTGGTATGTTTCATTTTCCTAAGGAAAGTGGCAAAACTGTGTTTGTTAGCATCTAAAACAAACACTATTCACAGAGTTCAGGTATTTAGGTTTTCCAATATTAAGTAGTGCCAACTTTTATGCTTGAGTTACACAGTTCATGATATGCAAACTGCAGACATGTGTGACAGTAGGCAATTGTACACGCTTTATTCAGCACTAGATTTCCCCGTGTAAAATTTGGAATCATAGTATGTGGATTTGAGACACTGAGGAGATGAAGGCAATTGTACCTGGTGTATAGGCGTGCACATTATATGCATTTCATACCAAGAATTTTGTGTAGAACTTTAATTTAGGCTTTTGTGCTAATTCATATTTCATGATCCATTCGTATATTTAACCCATTAATGCAATTCTAACGTTCCACTGATTGCTCAGATAAAAGCGTTTTCTCTGTGTTTCAGAGAGTATGAAATAAGGTGGCAGAATGATAAATACCAAAAGCGAATTTCTAGGATGGTAGCAATATTCAGTAGCGTATAACATGGCTTTCACTTATACGAAAGAAAGGTCATACATTTTCATCTGTGATGTATCATTGTTGGCTGAGACATGAACTTCACAAATATGTGAAGCCACTATATTCTACAGTTGCTTTCTTCTGGGCCGTAACCTCTAGGTTTTAGTAACTGTAACTTGATGGAGCTCCAGTCTCATGATATCTGGGGTATATGATATTTTGCATCCTACTGGAAATCCCCATTTTGCTTTTTTTAGGACATGTAAAACCTCAGAAACCCTGGAAATTATATTCTCAGTTTGAGGTCCCAACAAATTAAATATTAGAAATGAGGCCTCGACTGAAACAATGGACTTTGTTTTGAGATGACAGTTTCTGTTATTCTGACCTACCATAGGTGTACTAGAAATGCCTACATGGCATCCCTCAATGGTTCTATCTTTTTAAAGAGCAAATATAACACAAATTCTCCTCAGCCTTAAAATACTAATACACAGTTTTTCTTTATGCTCCCTTTTTTCCTGAAAAAGTCGAAATCAGAAACTGTGCATCACTTCAGGTTCTTGTGGAACGGCCTCAACACATCGTTCCCCCCCCTTTTCATTTTTTGACTCCTGCTCTGGCTAGTTTCCTCACCTCTGTGCCTTAAAAGCCTGAAATTGCACGTTTCAACATATGCAATTTCATAGAAGCTAAGGGGCTCACATTGTAATATTTTTATCACTTTCCCTCTTCCTGGTGACATATATGGATATGAAAAATATAATTTCATATCTTGAATAGTCTCACATGCAGACTAATGGCCTATGTTCTGTGGCCTTATCAACTTGATCAGAATTTTCCACGTGGAGCAAACGCAGTGCTGAACCCATAAGGCGCATCGTGGGGACCAGATCCCAGAGTTCCGACTTGCCGCCGCCTTATTCAGAGGCAGTATTCGTTCAAAAGTCTCTCTTAAATTAATGGAGAGCATTGCCTGAGAGAGGTTGAAAGATTGGGATCATTCTGAAGAGCACTGTAGTTGTACTGTATGGTTAAAGGATGCCATGTCTTAAATATACTGGAAGTCATAAACACTGCATTATAATAAATTACAAAGCAGACTTTTGGAAGATTTGTTCTACCTTTCACAAAATGCTAATGTTTATTTTGTTTTCATTTCATCGTATTGTCTTTCATTTAAAAATTACAGCTTTACTACAGTGAGCTAATTTTGTAATACTGTATTAACTTAATATTACATAAATTACATTTGTCAGATTTGGGCATTGTAGTAGATGTACAAAGCCCAAATTTACTACCAAAGCTCTCCAAACACATGTATTCATAATTTGCTACAATGAACCATATGCCACAATATAGTATTAAGGAATTACACATTCTAATGCCAGGCACAAATCCTGCTGCTCTTTCTGCAACTGTTCTAGGTACAAATAGAAACAATATATTTCTAGCCATTTTTTCCCCAGTTGCAATTATGAGCAAAAAATGTTACAGTGTGGGAATATTTTAGCCACCACCTGCACTTTTTTGTCTGACTAATTTTTAGCTGCATGTTGCCTTTGAACATTATTGAAAATATGCGGAGATTGCAGCAGTTCCTAGGTGTATTTTCTCTGCAGACTATTATAACTTTAGGCCTGGAAGGAAAAGGTAATAGAAATTGGCATAACGAATATTACAGAGTCCGGAGAGCTATAGCTTTCTTTTAGTAGAGAATCAGAACGCTGCTTCCTAAAAGATTTAATTGCAGCTGCCTGCGGTTTTGCATGTGGTGTTTTCCACTTGCAAGGTGTAAGGTTCTGCGATGTAACCTGGCTTATTCTCTCCATTCAAACAAAGAGCAGAAACGCTCTCTGTGAAGGGAAGGGGAGAGCTTGTGCAATTGTGGAACATCTATAGGTTTTTAAACACACACTGTCTAATCAGCCTCTGACAGATCCATTGTAAATCAAAGGTCTGGTAAGTGGGGATGCCAGAAATGTTTGATCTCATTCCAAGCCTTGAAACAACTTGCTTATTTTTTCTGCAGTTTGGCTCCTCACTAAAATAAAACATTGAGAGATGAATGTTCTGACAGGTCATTGTGTGTCAAACTGTCACTCTGTAATGGTTACATATTTCAGCTGGATTGAGGTGGTGGTGGTTGGGGGAGGTCTGAGGGAAAGAGAGAAAGAGAAAAAGAGAGAGAGAAAGAGACAAAGAATAACAAGATTTCTGCTCCTTCTTATGGCTGATCTTCATTTAAACCAAACACTTGTCATGTTCAGGGGAAGTTTTATAAATTTTTAATGATATTGGGTACAACTGGTGCTTTGAAATTTGCTGTACTTTAATTTTTTCTTCGTTAGCAAAGGTTCGCTAATGCATTGAAGTGCTAAGAGCGTGTCCTAGGGATGCCATGATAATTGTGTTGTTAATAATATTGTGGCACTAGTAATGTTCTCCTGGTAATCAAGCCATGAGATTTTTTTTTAATATATTCAGTTATTACACTGCATCTCGTACAAATCATGTCAATTACAATTGCCAGTCTATGACAGTTAAAATAATTGTATACGTTTTCTAGAATTTTCCATTGGCTTGGCTAATCAAGCTAAAAAAAAAAATCAACACATTATTTGCATTAATTTTGTTTCTAGTCTATTTCTACTCCTAAATCATTTGTCCATCTACTTCAAAAGGCGGAACAGTAAGTATTTTAATAATAAATATACAAACATATTCATACTGTAACATAATATAAGCATACTTTGCAATAGCAACACAGGAGATTGTCTAGGATTAATCTGTGTATGTATGTGTGTATAGATAGACATATATTTGTTAAAATTATCACGCTCATGTAGAGAGCGTGTACTCTATCAGAGATTTATAAAGACAGATATTAGAGGTGCTCATTTTGATGTTTTTGGGGTGTATGTGTGTACATGTACACCTACGTAAAGGCACCAGCCTGTCTGTAGGCATTGTTATTTTATGCCTCCCTTAGAGATGATTGTGTGTTATTGCATTTGAATATTTATTTACATTAAAAAGAATCAATTAAATAGTTGCCAGCTGAAAGGGAGAGCAAGTTCAGTGTCCAAACGTTAGCCTTCTGTAACACTGGCATCTCCTGTCTAACACTGTCGCTTTGTTTCTTTGAAAACAAGAGACAAACAGCAAAAACTGGCTCAGCATTCTGTCACCAGAGCAGGAAACATCCCATTGTGTTGTTTCTTACCGCATCCTGGTGGGGAGGGGGAAAGTTGTGATTATTTTCTTTACGGCGCTTTATTTCTTTTTTTTTTTTTTTTTTTTTTTTTTTAAGTCAATGGAACATATTGCTTTCACTCCAAACTGTGGGACTGTTGTTTCTTCCACAAGAGCGTTTGGTGTTTTTCAGTGTGTATTTACAACAGCTACTAAATGAACACAACAGGGGTGCAGAGGAAACAGGGAGTCAGTGTATGGGTTGCAAAAATATACAGAATGATAATATTATTTCCTTTCTCAAAGAGGTACAACATGTTGAAGAAGCAGTAAAAAAGAAATAGCAAAGAGGCATATCAGTTGTACATGAGCAATAACCAAGTACAGCCCAGCGGTAGTATATGAGAAGGAATAACAAGTAAGGGATGTAGTAATTACACGAGGCGGAATAACGAGTAGGCATGGAAGCATTTGAGAAATAACAAGTCAGCTGGCAGTGGTATTTGAGGAATGACAAGTGAACATGACAGTATTATTTGAGGAATAATAAGTAAGCTTGGTGATATTATTTGGAGAATAACAAGTAACCAGGGGTGCTTTCTCTAGGCACTTTCCCCTGCTGTTATCTTGTGAAGAAGGTACACAAAAGAATAAGTGGTCACAGGTTGCAAGGGTCAAGGAAACAAAATGTTTTTTTATGCAATAAGCTTCTACTAAACATTGCTTGAACAAATCATCCCTCAAAATGTAGAATTTATTCCTCAACTTTGCCTGGAGGTAAAAGTGGAAAGAACAGATTTTTTTTTTCTTTTTTTTTTTTTTTTTTTTTTCCTTCCTCTGGCCCTGTGAGTCCTGACCATAGAGAATGAATGGCTTTAGAACTGTACCCAGACAGAAAAATCAATGCTTCATATCAGGAGGCTTCAGGGGTTAGACTCCCATGTTCATGTCAACAAGGCTATTGGTTTTCTTAATACTCCAAAGTTATCGTTTCCCCGCTGTAGGAACCCACCACTGTGACTTGTGTGGTCACAGCTTAACAAAAGCACTTTCCCTTGGCCAACAGCCATGGTGGCAAAAAAATTAATTGTTGATGAGGTATGTATTTTTGCAAACCAGACCATTAATGAGCACACGAAAGTTAGCATTTGCTGACAGGGTTTTCTCTATAAAATTATGCTGGTTTGTGTATGCTATGGGGGTTGCCGCAGTTTCACTGATATGATGATTCATGTTTGGGAGCAAAACCATTACTGGGATAAAAATTAATAAGTATTGGAAAACTAGAATTAAAGAAGGTAGGCTTTTTTTCCCCTCGCCCTTCTCTCTCCCTTTTGTGGGTTTTCCTGCTATTTGTGTCAAAATGCCTCTTCTGCCTCGGACAGATTCCTTCAGGCTTAGTTGTGTCACTGTTTTAATGTGAACGGGTGGGTTTGTTCTGCGGTCATCACTTCTGTGTTAATCACTTCTCCCTTGTCAAGAAAGTCTTCCAGTTTGTCAATAGAATTATGTTACATGAGGTTAAAATCATGTTGCTTCAAATAATACTTTTTGTCATCACAAGGTATTAAATAGACTACCTGAAAATGAGACCCTCTTTGAATCTTTGTCAATTTAATTAGTGTAACAACTATATTTGGCTTACTGGGCAGGAAAAAGCCAACCTTATGCACTGTCAGAGGGAAAACTGCCTACTGTACAGTCCCAGCATCATCCTGATTTGCATACAGAAAACTAAGACACTTAAATGTTCTGTCAGGTTAGAGGAGCTTTTTGTGGTCTGGTTAACTTGATGGCTTCCCCTCCTCCAGCCCCCCTTTAAATATGTTACTGGTGCTTTCTTTTTTTCCCTGATTTTTTTTTTCTTTTCCTGTGCTGTCTTTAGTGACACAGTGCTAACACTGAAAATGCTAGCGGCTACAGTGAGCATTGCTCACCCAGAGCAATCGGATGAAAAGGCAGTGCAGATGTAATTTGTTTTCAATGGCTGTTTCAAAAGAATAATTGTGGTGACATTGTGGGATCAATATTATAGATTTTTGTTTTCAAGTACACTGTATGTGTGGTGCTAAGGGGAGGCAGGAAATATAACACTGCAGCCTGAATACAATAAAAATGGATTGAGGTCTGTGGGTATTGTCGGCTGGTAGCCATCATGGGTTTGGAACATCATTGGTGGGATTACAGCGCTTGTCCTCTGGGCTGGTATTTCATTGTGAGCGCACGCACATTTGCTGCAGTTTTCCTCTTTAGCTCCTTAAGGGACCCGCTTACTGAACTTGTACAAACTAACTGTAGATGAGGCGCTGTAAACGCTTCTTCGGTTTCCGTCTCTAACAAGTGGCAGGATTAAGAGACTGGGGGTTAAAGTTCGCTGCCACATCATTTAATTTGCCATGCCATGCTGCTAATGTACAGTGTACCACAGCAGAACCTGAGGTGGGAAGGGATGGATTGCACACCTATGTGAGCATTTCAATTCTCTTTCTGTTCCCCGTCTCTCTAGGCCACCATGCTAGATAAAACTTCTTTAAGGCACCTGAGAGAGAGAGAGAAAGAACACCTCCAGAGAGCAGCCTGCTGATAGAACCTACTTCTAACAATATGGTGAGTGTCATTTTAAAATACCATGAGAAATATGATGTGGTGATCAAGGACTTCCTGCTTTAAGGGTTTCATGTATCAGGGTAACTAGACAAAAAATGTAGTTCCCAGGGTGAAAATTATATTAACAAAGAATTAGTAATAAAGCTGAATAAATGTAATGAGATGTGAAAGAGAGTGCATAGCACATTTTTTTTTCTGTCTTTCATAATTAGGCCCTGAAAGAAATGGAAATTCAGACAAAACACCTTCCTCATTACCAATTTAAATATTACAAATTAAAACGTGTTGTTATTGGACAGCCGATTGTTTTAGTTTTTTACTTCAAGAGGTAAAGATGCTTCCCTTGGTTCAGGTTGATGTTTTAGAGGAAAGATTTTTGTAGAATGGTTGTTATCTGATTCCCTTTTAAGCTGAGATAATATTTCAGATTTTCTTTGCCGGATTCTACCCTTTCTTTTTTTGCTGATAGTTACCCAAACTCTGCTGACAGACTGTGCGCTGCAGGGGTGGCCCAGAATCATCCTTTGTTATTCTCACAAGCGATTTATCATATTTATTAAATCACATAGATTTCTACCATAAGTTGGAAAAACAGTATGTGCTTAATTTGGACCAATTAATTCCACAACAAATACACTCTCTCTTGGCCTCTCTTATAAACCAGAACATCAAACAGCTGTTCTCTCATCCCAGCAAAACTAGTCTGTAACTTTTTTAGTCTGCTTTTGCTAGTGACTATTGGATGAAACAAGATACCAGACACTTACAGAGATCTATTTCAGCCAATAAATCCTGTTAATTTATTAATGGCTCGAAGCTTATAAGAGAAACTTTATTTCATGAAGTTTTTATTTCTGCATTTTATAAATCTTTAGGCTTACAGTCAGTAATCTCCAGTTCCTTTCTATGTCTCAGTGTTTTGTTACAGAGCATAAAAATCCTTTCTAACACTGAAATAATACATACTTCTATTTGAAAAACGAAATATGCAATCCAGCATTGTTGTGTTTGGGAGGCAGTTTCAAACCTCTGTCATGGGTTGTAGAAACAAAAGCTGGGCTCGCACTTACTGCCATGTCTGTTCAGTCTGCAGAAACACGTATCATGAGTATCTGTTTCTCTGTTATTTACATTCTGGCTGGGTTTGTCAGATGCTAAGGAAGCTAGGTGACACTGAAGGTATACATATTATCTTAAACAAAAGACTAGAAGAAATGCACACATAGGCCTCAGAAGTATTTGGAAATGAGAAAAGGTTGGGATTAGCATCTAAATTGGACATCTTTGCGACGTGCCTGGTGATACGGGGGCTCCACTCCTTGGTCTACTACAGAAGGTTTGCACTGAGCTCTCATAAAACTGGCAGATTCAGCCCCTAATCTGTTCTGTTCTATCACTCTGATTCTTGTCCCGTGGTTAGAGGAGATGATGCATGTCTGGGAGTGGCCTGCACCAACAGCATCTGGGAATTGTTGGCAACTGCTGTGATTTTGAAATGATGTTACTTTACGTTGTACCTGGCCACAAACTAATGCAGATGTACTTCCAAAACACACGGGTGGAGTTGTGGCTGTGAATTTGCTATACTGATGTTTTATGTACTTTCTTGTAATTTTGAAAAGAATAAGAAATGTTGTGTAAAATCTTTGCTTCTCTGAATTTATAGTAAAAGGTAAAGGTTTAGACATCCACTGCAGTTACCCATAAGAACAAGCATGAGTAGCCTTCCCAATGTTTGCTCTGAATTGCTTTGGTTTTCGTCTTTGATTTTACAATCCCTGAGGGCAAAGGTGATTTGAAACCGGCGTTGGTGTTAGCATGGATGGTCTGCAAGAGGTGAGGGAAGCAGAAATAAGGCTCAAAATGTCTCTCTTTGCTCCATGTTGGCTGACAGAACTAGGCCTGCAAAAGCGGTATTGCCCATCACATCCCTTTCAGGTGTGCACAAGGGCTGTTCGGGGCTGCTTCTCTCTGACGGTGCACCGACCAGGAGGCAGCACAGTAGGATGTGGCACTCGCACACCTCACCCGTTTCAGATCTGTGTCCTGACTGTCAGAATATGCCTTACATATAGATCATGGTGTAAAATACAGACGCTGTCTTTGTATTAGGGTTTGATAATAGTTTGGTGGTATGAAAATTTGCCAGTACCGTGCTGTAGCTTTTATTTTAAAGCAATTGAGGTATCTGAGCTGGTGCATAGCATGATGGCTTGGGAAGGGCAACAAAACCTTGTAGTTGGGGGTTACCTCCCTAGTGAGAAACAAGGAGGAACCTGGAATGGGTTTGACTCAACTCTATGATACCTTTGTACTCCTTATGCCTATTTCTTTCTGCTAAATCTTGCATCTAGGTATGCTTATAGAGATCTTTGTAGTAATGAAGGCTTTGTCCGTGATAAAAATTTATGGTTTGCTCTGCTTTTGCTCTCCTAATCACTTGCTGCTACTGCTTTTCCCCTTTTCTTTTGGCGTCCTTCACCATCATGATTTCTTTAGCAAAAAACAAAGTACCTTGAGGCAAAGCTAACACACAGTAACTAAGGATCTTCACCTTGTCTTTTCTGCTTTCTGAAAAAGAAAATAATATAATATAGGAAAAGCATTCCCTCCCCACCAGTGTCATTCCTAATGACTTTTGCTATAAAATGGATCTTTCAGTAGTTACCTGGTTTCTGTGTAGGCACACAGTTTTGGAATCAAATCTGAATTTACAGAGAAATGTGCAGACCAAGTAAATGGCTTTGTATCTGGAATAACACAGGCAGTCGCTATCTGCTGAATAGTAATAAATTTGAGATTAATGCGAAGTGTTAATATTTTATATTGCTTACTTTTTTTGTCCTATTCTTTTTTTTCTCAAAAGATGTGTGAAAAAATGAAAGCTGCATATACACCATAAACTGCATTTCTTGACTTCTGAGACTGGCATTGATTAACCTTAATACATTTCTATATTAATTTTTCTGGATGAATTTTTCCTGATTCTTTACAAGGAAATGAATAAATGGTGTTTGCCTAGCTAATCTTAGATCTGTTCTCTTCAACTTAGTGATGTGTTATTTTTCATGGAATCAAGATTGCATATGCAATCTTCTTGCCAATATAAAGGTATTTGAACTGTAGAAGTCTTGATAAATAAAATATTAAACAAAAATGTACATTTAACTGTAGGTAAGCCGATCCATTAGTCAATAATAGTTTTGTGTGATATATCCAAATTTTGATTGTGTTATCTGACATGAATATGAGATCTTTAACTGAATGGATCTGTTCTGCTGCTGAAATATTTGCATTGTTGTTGAGATGCAGGAATGAAACCGGGTGTTCATGTGAACAGGTTAAAAAACCCATTACCTTTATATTAGCCAGGTTAGCAACTGCAGTTTGGAACTCAAACCTCTTGTGCTTTTGACAAGACCTGGTTTTTAAATTTATATAAGATTTCTTTCCCCCCGGAAAGCTATATAGATTATATAAACAAAGTATTATAATTATTTGCATGACTTTAGTTTGTTTTGAAATACCAGTTTTGTGAGTCTCAAACTAATGAACACTTACCATTTTAAACTGCTGTGTTTGTGCACAGGGTATACTTTCAGAATCAGCTTTGAGAATCTCTCTCATCTTTTGTGTACAAGGTTGACAAGATAATCAGTTGCAAGTGCTCTAAACTTTTTTTTTTATTTCTCCATTTATTTTATCGGTTTTAATGTGATAAAATGTGTTACCTGACTTATGAAATTAATTTAAAATCATTAAATACTTAGTAACAATTTTTGAGGCAAAATTTTGCCTACAGTCAAAAATAGATGTGTCTGTATCAAATAGACACGTAGGTATTGATAGCCTGCAATTCATAGAGTTTCAGGCTTGAAGGCCTATTTTCCCTGTACACAGAAATTCTTCTTAAATTAGTGTTTTTAAAAGCTGGTCACAGGTGGGGAAAATATGATAGGGAGGGCATTGGCTTTCTCCCAAGTACTTTGTCTGAACATGAAAATCCAATATTTGATGTTTATTTCATTAAGGTAATCTGACTTGTTGTGTAAGAAATTCTACTTGGAAAAAAAGCATTTCCTTTCAGCTTGTGGCTAATGATATGGAGCAACAGAACACCAGGCTAAAGGAACGGGAGATGATAGGGAATATAAGCATAGTGTGACGCTTTACTGGGACAGAATTAGCTTCTGAAATGTCACCTGTTCGTGATATATTTCCCACAATTTCTTGTCGTGAAAACTATGCTGTGAGAAAATAAAGGCATCATTCTTGCAGGGTTTGAACAGATTTTCCTCTTGTATGGTTAGGACAAGGCGTTTTTGGATGTCGCTCACTGGCAGACAGATTAAGAGTTTAAAATGAGGAGTTAACGGCCAAAGCAGCTGAGTGTTCCTCTTTTTCAATGAAACTTGTAAAAGAATGGGTGAAATTCAGGCAAAGATGCTGCATCAGCTAATAATAGTACCATCCCTGATGGGTAATCAAACAGCTAGAAATGCCCACCATCAGAACAAACAAAGGATTTGGAAAGTCAACTAGGTATAGAAAAATGGAGTGTTTACCATTGTAGGAAATATACTTTCATAGTTACTTTTTATGCCCAAACATTACTCCTTGAGATTAATCATATTTTATGAAAACTTTTATTAACGTTTCCAAATGACCTTACCCCCATTGTGTTTTTATCAGTCCCGAGAGCCATAACCTGTTTAAAATATTTTTTTTTATGTTTATAAACACAATAAAGTAAGCTGTCTTGCACATAGATTTGTATATCTTATTAGAGATACTTTTTAAAAAGGTACTCCCTCTCTTGAGAAGATAATGACAAGTAGTAATCTTGGCATGCAAAGTTTTCAGACAGGAACAGTTGGTAAAATAGATTGTTTAATCTTTCCAGCATTGTTTTGGAGTGGATGAACTTTTTAATTGCACTTTTACCCAGCATTACAACTTGAATGAGGGAAAGACAAGGGCAGCTGAAAACAAATGCGGTGGCAATATCAGTTAGATGATATTCCAGGTGAAAAAATAGCCAAAGTATTTGCTTAAGATTTAAGTGTTATCAAAATCATGCAAGAAAAATGGCAGTTTTTAAACTCATTAAAGTTAACATTTGTCTGTATTGTAAATGAGGTATATTCCCTAGGGTAGTTAACAGCTTTGGTGGCACAAGATGGGGGTAATTTTTCAGATGTACTGTTTCCAATGGGCCAGTGTCCTAAGGCTTTGCTTTAAATGGCCTTTTTATGCAGTAGGATAATGGGCAGTTTGTGCATTGCTAAATCAGCCCTATTTTGTTAGGAATGTTACAGTCAGGGCACTTACAATTTGTCAGAGGAAATGCAGAACATCTCTACAGGAGTCTGTTTAAGAGGACATCATTTCTCGATAAGCTCTTGCTTAGGTCAACATGCAGCACTGCTCTTACACTATTCCCCTGTTGCTTCTGCCACACGGGAATGCTCTGATTTATTAGGATTGCACAAGTCATGTCCTCCGCCTGACTGAATCCACAATGCGGAAATTTTCTCTTCCCTCCCCCTTTTCAAAACGAAATGTAGAAGGTTACGTTAAAGCCCTCTTAAAGTATTTCTAAGAGAACCGCTTCAATGAAAGGAAATACCTGTATGTTGTACAGTATCTTTATTGTATAGCTGCGTGTTATAAATACATCAGGACTGTTGTTAGTTTGGAAAGTGTGCTATTTTAGAGCATTGACTGTATCCATGTTCTATTATCATACTACTGTAAAATGCCTGTGATGATGTGCAAAGGTAAAATAAGAAGATTGTGAACCTAGTGAATGTGCTACAAAATGTCCAGCAACTAATGACATTATAGTTTTTAACCAGAGCACGTGAAAACCAAACATCAGCAAAAAATACAGAAGTCTAAGTGAGTTGCTGTGATGGGTACTATAAATGTATGTCCTGTCAACTTTTTAATTACATTTCAAATTGTAGAGACATTTCTTCTATAAAACTAGCTTAATGAACGATGATTCTTTAGTCAAATCTGCTCTAAAAACTACGTGCAATTCAGTGTTGTGTTCATTTCCCGTTTGATAAAGGTGCTAATACTCTGTCATTCAGACTGCTAGTACTAAGAAATTTTGGGTTGTTTCAGCATTGTGGTATTTTAAACTCAATGCAGCCAAGGACATTTTTAATGAAAGGAAGAAAGTGATGAAAAGCCTCAATAATTTTGTGTTTGATGCCAATTGTAATATGAGAAATGCAGAAAATATTTTGAAGGGGTCAAAGCTATTCCTCTTTTTTTTATTTTCTTTTTTTTTTCTTCTGTAACACTGAATTTAGCTGTCTGCAGGCATTTGAGCCTGGAATATATTCTGCTTTCTCTGCAAAGAAATATAACATTAGAGTTTCTCTAAAAAGGCATCTTGGGTGACTGTGAGTAACCTTGCCTGGAAATGAAGTAACTTCATTATTCCGATTCACATGGACTCATTCCTTAACAGTTACTTTTCCCCTCTCTTTGAGCTGCTGTTTAGCACTCTTACTTCACCTCTGCCTTTCTCCCTGTACATCTTCCTGTGATGCTTAGGGGTAAGAAGGTTTATTTTTTTAATAGGTATGAAATAGCAGCTTGTGCAGATTTCCCAGATTTGCATGAACCATACAAAGATCTCTCCTTCTTTGCAACTCTTTATGGTCAGCCCTTCAAGGACTGGAATGATCAAATGAAGGAAGGGGAGATGGTTCTGGAGTTGGTAATGAGGCAAAATAAAGAAGACACGACGGAAATCTCTAAAAACAGGTGTGGTGTTCGCGTCACTTGTTTTCTCTATCTGTTGTCTACAAAGAAACATTTGTGCAAGTGATGCCATTGCTGAACCTCAAAATCATGGAGGACATTAGTCACCCACAACAGGACAGGCAATCTGTGAGCAATATGGCTGAGCAGATAGCAGGGGTGGGGAGGACAGGCCTCAGGAATGGAATGCTGCACCATGGGCAATGTACCGAGTGGGTATTTCAAACCAAGTACTGCGTTGTACAGTGATTAACAGCAGAAGTACCTTCTGCTGGCACTGCAAAGTGGTGTGGCTGCACTTCAGTTTGATATATAGGTAGCTAAATCAGTATGATTAGACGGTGCAAATTAAATTGATGTAACATCATATAGGCATTGCTTGGAGAAGAAAGAATTTGATTTTCAGAAATGCTGGATACTTGCAAAGTTCAGCTGCCTAAGGACTGCTTTGGAAAAAATGAGTCTTTGGTATGGAGCCTTTGTTTAGCCAATGACAAAGATATAATTTTTAAGGTGAAGGACAAGGAAGAAAGGAAGAATTTAAAAGAGCTATGGGAAGTAAAGACAAAAAAAATCCCAAAGTAATATTTAGACGCAGGAAAATTCTATGAAATGGAATAAAACCACATCATGGCAGCTAATAACCAGAGTAAAATTCACTGTAATACAGTTATTTTTAGCATTTTTATGAAAGTGTTAAATGAATATTTGGGAAATTGGTATTATCATAGCAAATTTGTCACTTTGCAGTCACTACTTGACATGCAGGTATTTTCAGCTTAGTGTTAGGTAGAAAATTAATGGTGGCTATCAGAAAAATTTTGTAGAGTATTACAAAGAGCACTATTTGCAGTCCTTACTAAAGGCCTTACAGTAAAGAACAAGTACAAGTACTTTCTTTCCCCCAGAAGTCACCTCTTAAGGCTGTGGTAAGGGAACTATCATTTTTATATACCATCAACTCCTGTAAAACCTTAGATTCCATTATAAGTATCTAGTGGTTTTCCCTGTACTTTTGGTATGGAAATGTTTCAAATTCAGATTACTGCTAGATCATCAAGTCAAAAGGGAGACTTACCTCATTTAAATTTAATTAATGAATTGTTAACTCTGAAACCTAATGATGACACTAAAGTGACACTATCTTTTTTTATGTCATATCATGTCCTTTTTGCAGAACCATCCAGGTAATTTAGTATCTGTTCTTTAATAATTCATTTCAGCCTTCCAGGAGCTGTGAAAGATAGTATCTTCTTTGCCTTCAGGAATGCGGTGAGACTAAAGCTTTTATTGAGAGCTTTTTGGGCGTCCCCCTTTTAAATGGCCAAGTAGGAGACCTAACTTTTCAGGACAATTTAAGCTGATTTCAGCAAAGAGTAGCAGAATTTAGCTTTTTTTTTTCTTTTTTTTTTTTTTTTAAATGCTTTTTTCATCTTTTGGGACTGTGTTTAATGAAGTTTGGCAATCTTTCAGATTTACTATGCCATTCATTACTGAATATATTAGTAGCCCATAAAGAATCTTTTCTATGCCCAAAGTGGATTGAATGGAAACAAACAAGCTGTAGAAATGCCATTACTTCTGAGAGGTGGCATGAACTCTACCTGCTCTAAGTACAAGTTGAAATCTGGGCTATTGAAAGAGTCCAGTCAGTGAAAAGAAGCAGCTTTCAGTCCCTGAGCTCAACTGTGGAGCTGCCACAATACATGCTCTATGTTCAAACTTGCTGTATTGCAGAAAGCAAGTAGAGAGAGCAACTTTAGAAGACATCTTACAGTTACGCACAGAGACAGAGAAATAAAGGCCTCATCCGGTGAAACGGAGAGGCAACAATGGAAAATTGAGATTAGTTTTCAACAAAGAACAGGATGCAACTGGACTAATTATAAAAGTACATCACAGGATGATGGTGCATGTTAATGTCCAAATCATTATTTAATTCCAAAGAAATAATCTATCTGTATAACTCAAGAAACCCCCAAACACACAGAATGTTCAAGGATTGTGTTTTAGTGACAATAATAAGAAAAGGGATGGATGTGAAAAAGAGTTGAACCAAGTTGCAACAGCACTGGAAGAAAAGCTGAAGAAAGAAATGGGTAACCTGAAGGTGTCAGATCGGTCATGATTTGGTTGTGCACTCCACCATGAAGTAGCATAAACCTGTTTTTTTTCATTTTGTTTTTGGTTGCGTACTGCAAAAAATATTCTCTTGAACCAGTGCGGACAGTTAAAATCAGGGGCTGATGCTCAACCCAGAGGGTAGAGGGAGTGTCAATCCCTTACTGCGCTCATCCCTGACCTTGTAGTCTCTGCATTGCTGATGGGCAATTCTAAGAGCTGCCAGTAGCGTCGGTGACTTAACTGAGCTGTATGGGGGAGAAGAAATACGGTGATGTGCTGTTCTGCTGCCTTTTTACTCCTGACACACCCCATATGCTGAGATGGTGGGTGGCAGTAGGAGAGCTGGCACATTAGCAGCAGTGCGTTCCCTCTGCCAGGGGAATAATCTGTTGGCTTGTTAAATCTCATTTCTAATTCGTTTCTACTTCCTGAGTAGCACTAAGAGGCGAGATCTTCACAGAAAATCCAGCTCTTGGAGCGTGTGGTAGTGCAGTCTAGAGGACAGTCTGAAGCCTGTGCCTTGAGGCTCTATTTTGAATATTAATTTTAATACATTTAAAAAAACCTAAACTCTAAACTGTCTAAAACTTGAGTGCATTAGCAATTCTTATGGAAATGATACAAGTGTGGTGCCTTTGTTAGGTTTTTAGGTATGTATATACATGGGAAAATATACTACATTAGAAAATTCAAATAGGCAAATCAAAGCAGAAACAAAAAAACTTCTTTTTTTCTCTATTAATAACATTGCTTGTTAAACAGTTGGCATAGAATCCCAGTGTGAAATTGCCAAGAATTGGCATAAGCTTTAAGTTGTTTCGTTCAGTATCATGTGAAAATAAGTAGAATTATATGTGTTTTTGTGATCTGTATTGCTAGTGAAAAGGAGGATTTACATCCCAAGGAAAATAGGTGTGCACCGTCAGGGGGAGTTCATGTTCATCTGACAACTGCAGGACTTGGCAAACAAATACAGTAAACTTGGAGGCAAGCAGCAGAGAAAGCATCCTGCAATGTTTTGCTGGGAGAAGCAAAATAGAGCAGAATCAATCATCTTTTCAATGAGAGTTTAAGGTGACTTGGGCCTTGCTCTTAGCTCTGCAGAGGAGTTGTGTACCCCTCTTTACTATGCGTAGAAGACTTTTCTTACAGCGGGGCTGGTACGGGGCTCCTCTTTTATATCTGAGGCCTCCCTCTCCTGGGACTTATTACCCTCTATAGAGTTACGGAGGCTGCCGAAAAGCGAGTGGTCCTCGTTGCCTTTGAGCAGCCGTAGTCTGCTCCTTATGCATCAAACTGAACTTGATGGCTTTATCAGCCCAAGTAAGCTGCAAAACTCTGTGTGTGTGTGTGTGTGCGGGAAGACCCTTGAACAGCATAGTTATTAATTGAACCTTTTATCTTATTGTAATGCTGTAAATATCCAGAGGTATTCGGTCTTACTTTTTTTTCTCCTCTAAAAAGCTAAATTTGTGTTTCTTTGTGTCTTTATATATGAATGGCACGGAGCTCCACTGACAATTGTGTAGAGTTTCTACTCAGGTCAGCTTGGATGCGTACAAAGATGGTTCTTTACACTTACCTTTTTTAAGGGCTCAAATGAGAGTAATATCATGAAGTATGTGGAATAAAATCCTGATTCCACTGAAGGCAGTTCAGCTTTCGCTGTTGGTTTCATCTGGAGCGGATCTTAGCTGAAGATAGCTGGAGATAGGATGTTTTTTGCAACGGATACCTGCTGCTGAAATCTCTTCCTTCACATCTGGAGTAAGGCTACAGATAGCACAGGAATGCAGCAGAATTCCAGGGATGGCAAAAATAAAAGCACTTTGACAGCATTAGGACAACAAAATAGAACGTAAATTGGTAGGGTTAACACATTAAGACCTCCATTCCTCCCATAGCTCCTCTTTGCCAGAGGCCACTGCCATTCTGACAACAGTGGCAGAAGGGAAAACGTTACTGTACTTAAATTATTTTTATTTCACAATCAAACGCATTGAATTAAAAATAAAAATCCTCCACTGGTTGTGAAGTGGGGCAGCTGCAGAACAAAATTTTCTTTTGCCACAAGTGTGACGACCTCTGGTGGAGAAGTGGAGAGGGGAATTTGAAATGATAGTCTCCTAAACCATTCCAAAAGGATTTATCAATGGATATTGGTCAGAGCAAGAAAGTATAGCTATAAGAGCTGTTATTTTGTGCTATAGGAAAATTCTGTTGGTGTAACAATTGTTACCTTTTTCTCACGTATTTGAAAAGTGAGGATAGTGAAGTCTTGTTTTGGGTAAAGAAAAATCAAGAGTTCTGCAGAAACGAAGAAGTACTAAGTCGTTTTGGTTAATATTGAAGTTGTTGTTGTTGGGGGGGAGGCGCGGGGAAAGAGGTACAGCAAAGGAAGAAAGTATCTTTGAACCCAGTTCTGTGCATTGGTGATTACGATCTTTTGGTACTTTCCTGCTGACTGGCACATGTAGTACCTGGGCTAGAAATACTGAGAGAATAGAATTGTTTTGGAGAGACTTCTACTTGCCTTTCTGCCCCTCAGTGGGTTTGTGTGGATTTTGCTGAAATTCGCTATCCGCTTTATTTTGTTCATTACCTTGTTCTGTGCTACACGGTGAGAGAGCAGTAAGTTATCAGACATGGGGACTGAAGGGGAAGATGAAGATAGCCTTCTTGTTCCATAAGAAGTGGGAGGTGAAGCAGCAAAGACGACAGGAAGACTGATTCGGGAAGATAACACAGTAGCTTACAACATGGAGGACAAGAGAGATCCTTAAAGGTAAAAGAACTGACAAAATTTCACAGCAGGCACTAGTGGGAGATGAGAATCCAAGGGAAACATCATGCCATGTGAGAAACAAGCTTTCATTGATCACAACATGCCATGATGTTTCCATGATAGCACTGTCTGGGAAACCATTAACAGTGGTGAGAAGAGAATACAATATCTGACAAGTTTTTGTTTTGTTTTAAGAGGTACACATTAAAAATACATCTAACGTATGGGACACAAAGAATCTAAATAATGTTATTAAACTTCTGGTAGATGTGAATCTCCAGAGATGTTTACATATGCTTTTGAAGAAAACTGAAAAACATTAGCTTTTGCATTTCCAGGCTTAATTCATCGTTTTATTTTCTTCCGTTTAAAGAAATCTATGCAGAATTATTAAGTTACTCAAAATAAGCCCAAAATAGAAGACTGAGTTTTATAAACATTTTACATATTTGTGTTTAATTTGTTGAAAATAGTATAAAATCTGCTCACATTTGGCATCCCAAATACAAATATTAGGAACCCAGTCCCCCGATGCAGTATAATTTTTAACAGTATGATTTAACAGTCTTCCAAGAGATATTGTGCACACTTTTATTTTAGAATAAGGAATTTTATTTTAGTATAGGAAAATAATATGTATGCATATCTTTGTGCCTTATGAACTAAACTACTGTGTGTTAGCTTCTGTGCACATCTGCGTTCACTGCAGAAGAAAAAGAAAACAAAGTTCCACCAACAGTATTTAAGTTAGAAGTATATTTATGTAGCAGCACAAAAAATTAGGCTAGGAGATCACAGTGTGTAGAGGGTCTTTTACCTCTAAAATATAAACCTTCTATTTTCTAGCACAGGAGGGTTAAACGCAGAGCTTTTAAGTTGAGAAAATATGCAGTTCATGTGAAAGGTTTGATAGCACTATATAGCCACCAAAAGCTTAAATGTGCCTGACTGGTTTTATGGAAGACAGTAAATTAGTCTTTCCTTTACCTTTGACAGGTGAGAAGCAGTTCTTGCATGACCGGTGGCTATCACCATACATCCGCTACCACACAGGTGAGGCTTTCAGTTTCAAAATGATGACTGGTAAGAAAAACAAGATGTCTTTCCTGGTTATAAATTTAACTCTTCTATGATTAGTCTGGGCCAATTAGGACACCCCTGGGGTTCAGACTATGGCTCAAGTACAAGCTTGAAAGCCTGATTAGCTGAGGTCTCTTGATACTTGTTCTTGGTAGTAAATGCTGGCACATATAGTATTGATTTTCATTTAGATATCTTAATGTTTCCAGACAATCCTAGCAGATGTGGGCTGAACTCAGATCTACGAGAGTGCTGGGCTGCAATCTGCAAGCATTTTTCTTGCCATTTTGTTTCATTTTTCCTAAACTTAACTGATTTGGAATCAGGAGATATAAATGAAAAATGCAGAGTTTGCCTATCAATCATGGCATGTACAAACATTGCTACTGCCCTTTTCTAACATCCTATTACCACTGGGTAGTTGGCTAGTCAAACAGGAATAAAAATTACACTGCAAACATCATAAGTTAGGCTTGATTTGTTGAGCAAGAAGCCTGACAATTCTGTAAGAGTTATATACCTCAGCCTCGCTGAAAATCAGCCTTGTTATGGCTCTGGTACGTCTATAAAGATTGTTCATTTCATATAAAACAGCTACCTGCACTGAAAGGCCTGAAAGGAAGAATGATGCTGGTTATAAATATAGAGGAAAATCTATTTGTCTGCCCCTTCGTGCTGTTAGCAAGTCACACGATGCAGCCTTTATGCTGTTCCTAGGCAGCAGGGGGAGTTTTCCATGGCCACCTTTTGCTTTCATCTTCTGGCCTGGACTGAAGCACATCATCTCTCTTTGTCATATGAGATAAAGCAATGAAGTGTGACCAGTGCCACTGCATTGCACTCTGCCCACCAGGAGCACGTTAATGATAATGAAAAACTATACTGCACCACATTTAAACTAAATGTGAGCGTAAGGCTGTCTGTCGGCAGACTGGTATAACAGTTAATGTCATAAAAGATAAATAGAAATTATTAGAATTGGCTTGGAAGGGATTTTTTATAGAGCAGGGTTGTATTCCTTTAAAGATACATTATCAGACTGTTAAATCTAATTTCAGACTACCGGGCAATTAAAATGATTAACATTCTTTACTCATATAGTTCATTTCATTAAAGTTTTAAACACCCTTTACACACTATTTATGTTGAAAATAGAGAAATAACATGTTAAAATGTCTTGGATCGTTAATCATTCAAATTTGCTGTATAACTACTTTCTCAAAACCTTAGCACCACAGTGAATATTTACAAACCTCAGAGGCATTTTTGGAAAGATGAACAAAATCAAATTCCACCCATCTCTGATACGTCCAACAGACCTTTGGTAGTTCCCAGGCCCTTTGTGTTTGCAAGAAAAATCAGGCAGATGATTTCTAAAAGATTGTTTTAAAATTTATTCTGCCCAGGGACTTGTACAAGTCTTAGCTGTCTTCACCTGGGGGCTTGCTCCCTCTTTGATATTTGAAGGTAACCGCATGGATACTGTTACTGAAGCTAATAGGAACTCCAAATATAAAGTCTTGTGTACTGAAATGAAAATATACTCTGAGTCTGGCACTTAGTTTTCAAGTGTGTCAGATGGAATTTTGTATTATCTACTGACAGACCAGTTTATTAGATGGATATAAGAAGAGATCTTCAGGCTACTAAATGCTGCCATTAGTTAGAGGTGAAACACCCACTTCCCTTCCACGTTGGCATTTGTAACAACCTCTGAAACACTGTGGGAAAAGTCGTGAAAGTCAGTATACAGTATGTGACAAGACAATTGTAAAGCATATATTAATGCTGGTCTTTTGAAAATATTAAGTCTACAGGCTTTTTAGTGGTTTGAAACACTGTTATTCTTTTTTAGTCCTGCACCTACTGGAAATGACTGGGCCTTTTTGAAAGAAATGCTGTAATTTACAATGAGCGGTTGGGTATAATCTGGACTGTGGTCCCATGTTCTGGGAAGCCAGATTATTGTGTTTCCCTTTCCCTGGAAGCAATGGTAGAACTTGTGGCCCATGAACTGCCTCAGGTTGCGCCAGGTAAGGAAGCTCACTATTTGCATGCCAGAGGTTCAAAGCAGCACGCAGGGCTGCAGGAAGTGTGCTGCCTGTGTCACTGAATGTCCCGCCTCTCAGATAGGCCGTAAGCCAGATTTGCTGAACACGGGTGGCCATTACTCTTTCTATGGCACTATTAGTAAGAGGAAGAGGCAATTATAATTAGCCTCTTTGAAATCACCCAGGGGCTCAGCTGATATGTCAAAAATGTAGATGGTATTAAACAGGAAGACACAGCTATATTTTTCCAGCTGGCAGCATGATCCTAGCACCAATACCATATTTAGTACGCCAGGGTCTTTCACTTTGAGGATATCAAGGAGTATTCAGACTCTCTCCTAGATGCCTATTTTGGGAGCCGTGCACCCCCTGGGTAGACAGTGTCTTCCTACTTTAGGTCTTCTGGATTAGGCCCAGTTATCTTACAGATTTACTATGGAACACTGCCTCCTAATTTATTCACTTGAACAGGATTCCCAAATTCAGTTAGAGACAACTGCAGTAATCTAGCGTCATTAGTGAATGACATCCTGACAACAAATGTGTGCCCAGTGCAGTGTCTCGTCTTCCAGTAAGATTTGATAGTATGAGAAGGGTCAACTAGCTGTAGAGGATCCACACAACCGTTCTGGAAGAGACCATTTTTTACCTTTTTGATTTGCCAGTTTCTCCCTTCGTTCCATTACTCTTATTCACTGTGTAAGACTGCCTGACATAACAAGTGGCTTGCTATGCAGATCAAACCATGCTATTTTACAGTACCAGGTACTGTATCTGATGCAGTTCTAACTCTAGACAATAAAGGGAACTGTCAGCCTCTATCAGTGAGGATGTTTCTAATGCTGTTCCATCATTCATTTCAAGAGCAACACGAGCAGAGCCTTTCCCTTGAGAGACTGACAGCCGTTATCATCTCTACAATACTATAAGCTTTTGCTGACTTTAGGGAACAGAAATCCCAGAGGTACTCCTGAATTTCATGTCAGTGCTCTAAGCCAGCCCACCAAATTGGCATACAGAGGCACTACACCTTTGCAGAATAGGGCTGATAATTAACAGGTATTCAGATGAATGTTAAGATCACACTACTTTCAAACAATTAATTTGCTTAACTTTTTCCTACCCTAAATCCAGATGGAGAGAGGCAAGGTGGAGAAATAGTCCCCTTAACTTGGTTTGAGATCACTACCTGTCGTCTTGCTGCTGTCAGCTATGTCCTATGTCATAGAATCATAGAATCATTTAGGTTGGAAAAGACCCTTGGAATCATCAAGTCCAACCATCAACCCCACTCCACAAAGTTCTCCCCTACACCATATCCCCTAACACCACATCTAAACGACTCTTAAACACATTCAGGGATGGTGACTCCACCATCTCCCCGGGCAGCCTATTCCAGTGTCTGACCACTCTTTCTGTGAAGAATTTTTTCCTAATGTCCAGTCTAAACCCTACCCTGTTGCAGCTTGAACCCATTCCCTCTTGTTCTATCGCTAATTACCTGTGAGAAGAGACCAGCACCAACCTCTCTACAATGGCCTTCCAAGTAGTTGTAGAGAGTGATGAGGTCTCCCCTCAGCCTCCTCTTCCTCAAACTAAACAGTCCCAGCTCCTTCAATTGCTCCCCATAAGATTTATTCTCACCAGCTTCGTTGCCCTCCTCTGCACTTGCTCCAGCACCTCGATATCTCTCTCGTATTGAGGTGCCCAAAACTCAAGGTGTGGCCTCACCAGTGCTGAGTACAGGGGGACAATCACCTCCCTACTTCTGCTGGTCACGCTATTTCTAATACAAGCCAGGATGGCATTGGCCCTCTTGGCCACCTGGGCACACTGCTGGCTCATATTCATCCGCTTGTCAATTAGAACCCCCAGGTCCTTTTCTGCCAGGCAGCTCTCCAGCCACACTTCCCCAAGCCTGTAGTGATGCATGGGGTTGTTGTGGCCCAAGTGCAGGACCTGGCACTTGGCCTTGTTGAAGCTCATTCCATTAGTGTTGGCCCATCAATCCAATCTATCCAAGTCTCTCTGTAGAGCCTCCCTATCCTCATGCAGATCAACACTCCCGCTTAGCTTGGTGTCATGTGCAAACTTACTGATGATACACTCTATGTCCTTATCAAGATTATCAATAAGGACATCAAACAGAAATGGTCCCAACACTGAGCCCTGAGGAACACCACTTGTGACCAGTCACCAGCTGGATTTAACTCCATTGACCACCACTCTTTGGGACCGTCCATCCAGCCAGTGCTTGATCCAGCAGATCGTATGCTTATCCAGGCCATGAGCAGTCAGTTTTTCCATGAGTCTTTCTGTGAGTTTTTCCACAGACACATGTGTCTGTGTCTTATTTGTAAACCTGGGACTTCAGCACATTCACGATCTCTCCTGGTGTCACTGTGGTAGTCATGACTGCTGCTGCCTCCTCCCAAACATTTCGTGTAAATTTGGATGGAAGAAGGTGGGGTGAGGGAGGGAATCGAAAGGACTGAAAAAGGCTTCCCTATTCACGTTAGAGTAGGGAGAACAGGAAATGCTCCTATTGCATTGGTTTTATACACCAGAAATTTATCCATCATTTTGATTTGTTGACAGAGTTTTGGACTTCAAGTTGACCTAGCTGTGTTTGGTCATATAGTATTAGTATTGATTCTGATGCCCCGAGTACCTTTGCCTAGGCCTAGCTCTCCTGGGGGTTGTTGGACTTGTTTCCCCGTGAGGCTGCAGATGAGTCCTGCTCAAATGATCAGTTGGAAGAATATACTGAGCCGAAAATATAAACCCAGAATACCACAAACCCTCACAGATATCAGTGAAATACAGAATAAAAAATTTAGTCCAGTTCTCTGCCTTTTCTATTTTGCTAATAATCAAAATTATATAACATGGGAATGACTTTTACTGTTGATATATCTGGGAAATGATTTTTCCTTTGAGTTTTTTAGACTTCTTATACCTCCCATTGATTTTGATTATTTACTGTTTGACAAGGGGAACACAGGCAGCCCATGCTGTGCGAAAGATCAGAGGTGCCTTCATTCCTCAAGGCTATTGCCTTCTTTAATTCTTCAGTGTAGGATCAGTGAACTGATTGCATTTTCTTCTATTTGATGCTTTATGTTTCACATTTCTTCATCAAACTATTGTAACATTCTCTCCTTTAGAGCAAGCTGCTGTGAGAATATAGCCTTTTTGTCTTTGCCGTTATGATAACCCTTTGGTGACTTGTAACAGCAACTTTCAGCCACTGTCCTGGTTAATCATCTTTCAGTTAAACTGTATGGAGTTGAGTATCTTGTTAATCCACTTTCTGTGCTTTTCTTTTATTGGTGTTATATATATTTCATATTTAATCGTCACATGATGTGACTTGAGGGCAGTTGTTCTTTGATATTTTTTTTTTTTCTTCAGCCAGTATAGTCTTACAGGCCTAAGGGGAGATTTTTTAGCTGCAAACACTGTGTGCCAAATCTGGATGTACAAAGCACAGATCAAATATTTACAAATACAAACAAATAAATGTACAATCTATTTGGGCATGTACTTATGTGTTGCATTTTTGAAAAACAGCTCCTTGGACAGACATGTTTTACAATGGTGGGAAAGAAGCAAAGGGACACGAGTGTTTGGAGTCTTGATACTTTCTAAGTCATCCACTCGCTATTAGAAAATAGTTAATGCAATTATCTAAAATAAAAAAAACAGAAGTTAGTTCTGTCAAACCTGACTTCAGGTCATGGTTCCAAATATTTTGATCAAATGGGCTTCTCTGGCTTTTTTTCTATTATAAGATATGCTATATAGTATATATTTCCAGTGACTAATGTTTGTGCTGTGAGTCCCTGTAGATGAAAACTTGGGTGATGTTAGATCAAAGTCTCCAGTAATTTCACAATTTCTTTATGAAGAAATGCTTGTTTTCAGCTGTAGCTGGCATCAGTCTAAATGAATCGGTAATATGGGATGATCTCAGCTCATATAAATAATAGCAGCCTTCTCCTGTTAGAAATGCCTTTCTTCTGGAAAAGCCAGTTGTCCCACATTAATGCATTTCTGATCAAAAGCACTAAGGCCTGTATGCTATTTTTTTAACACATTTGAGAACCCTGGTTAAGACAGAGTTCTAAATGTACTGGAAACCACAGTTCATTGTTGTTCAACACTCAAGAGAATGTACAAAGAGTATACCCTTGTATTTCTGTGTTATCCTGCGTATTAGTTTTATAGTACTGGGTCTCATTCTCTCCCCTCCTCCCCTTTCTCTGCTTTTTGTGAAATGGCCTTCATGTTACCATATTACAACGTTTATCCTCTCTCTCTCTCTCTCTTAAACATAATGAACGTCAGAAAAGGTCCCTGAGGCGCAAACAAAGCCAAGAGGGGAACATCCCAGAACACTGGGTGATGGTAAGGAAGGAAGTCCACAATAGTTCAGACTAACAAAATACTAGAGTTTAAGATAAAGCTTGCCTATAGAAATGCTGCTTCTGCTTCAAAAGAATTTATTCACATTTTTGTGAAAAAAAATCTTAAAAGATACTTTTATCTTCCAAGATGTTTATGTTTCTGTTTATTGTCTATTGCCTAAAACAATGGCATCTACTTCTTCTGGATCATCATTAACTGATTTGCCAAAGTCTTATATGATGGCACGTAAGCTAGAGAACAAACATGAACACTACAGTCAATATTGTATATTACCTAAATTTCTCATGCTGTGGAGGCCATTCAAAATCTAAGTGCATCAAAAAAACCTGCATTTCAGGTTTAACTGAATTTTTACTATTTTAAAGCAGATCTTTTAGCACAAGTTGTGCTAAAACACGCAATTAAAATAAAAAATTAACGTGTTTTTTTCCTAAAATTTACTGTTTTCATGACAGAATCGCATAAGAATGTGGGTTGGAAGGTCAGCTAGTCTAATCACCCGCCCAAAGCAGGGCCAGCTACGTGAGGTTAGTCAGGGCCATGTCCAGTTCAGCTTTGCATATCTTCAAGTATGGAGATTGCACAGCCTTGCTGCGTCCTTTTTTCAGCATTTCACCACCTTCTTGTTAAGTAAGTAAGTAAATAAATAATCTAATGAAATTTTCCCATGTTGCAACTTGTGTTCCAGGGATGCGGAAGCCTGAGGGTAGACTTTTCAAATAAAAGAGAGTAAAAAATGCTCAGTTGCCTTGACTCCCTCATTGTCACCTGGGTCTTCTGTACCCTTTGATCATTTTTTTTAGCCCTCCTTTTGTTGCTATTGTACTTAAGGAAACCCTTCCTATTCTTCCTAACATCCCTCACTAATTTTAGTTAGACTTTCCTAATTCCATCCCTGCATTCTTGGGCAATGTGTGTGCTTGGTAGCCTGTTCCCACTCTCACCTTCTGTGTGTTTCCTTTCCGCATCAGCAGAAATTCCTTGTTCATTCATGCTGGCCTTCAGCAACACTTGCTCAAATTCCTGCATGTTGGAATGAACTGCTCAGGGCTTCGAGGAGGTTTTATGAAACAAAAAAAGTTTCAAGAAGGGGGGGAAATCAGTATTTTAGTTTCCATTTCTGGCCTGGCAATTATAAGGTAAGCAAATATATTTCTGTGTATACGTTAGGAAGCAAAACTGCCCTTAATGGCAAATTTGGCAACGGAAGAAGGAATGTGAGGGAATGGGGAGTGGTAATAAAAGGGTTTACTTTCAGCATGCACAATTTAGAGCTTGAGGAAAACTGAGATAAAATGATGAATTCTGTCTCGAGGACTTATAGTTCAACTATTCTTCCTAGCAGAAACAGGCCTTGTACAGAGTGATCGTCTAGCTGACAAACAGTTCTGTGTTACTTCATTATACTGAACATCTTTTACTTCAGAACATTTACATTTATTTTTAATCATAAGATTGTAAGGAAAAATTAATCACTGGCCACTACACACTGCTTTCTGACGGAACTGTATCCATTTAAGTGGAGGGATAGAGTTTACTCTCTTTCTAGGTGTGCACTTTTAAATGGGCTAAAACATGCAGGATGCAAAAAGACCTTATCAGAGGCACACTTAAAAAGAAGCATCTATGTGAAATTATTGTTCAGCACACCTGGAGTCTCTTTCAACTCATGTGAGGCTACTTCCCGCAGTGTCAGCACCAAATGGTTATTCCAGGAGGATAACAGAAGCCAGAAATTTAGTTAGAACGTGTTCTCACGCAGAAGGAAAACCAAGCATGCCAATGCGCTTCCTCTAGTTAACTTAAATTGCCCCTGTGACCCTGCAGTGCTTTTCACTGACGTACTGCCGTAACATTACTCGAATGACATTTTGTCATTTGCTGGATGTTAACCTGTAAAAATGCGATCTTTGCTCCTTTACTTTGAGACAGGATGACATGCACTGCAGCCCCCAGTTGTTGGGGGTAATTTTATGCTCCTTTCCTGACAGACAGGATTCCAATAGCACCATATGTCAAAAACTCCAACCAATTCCAGTCATGTACCCACACCGTCCAGCTGTCACAGCTATAATTATTGAAACTAAAGCCCAGAGAAGTTTGTAGTTTTGGAAATGCTCTAGTCTCCTTAGATCTTTACTACTGATGTTATAGCTGATTAGGACCCTGCCAGCCTTCTGTTGGTCTCTTGAAAACTGCTGTAATTCTCATTCATCATGGAAGCTAACCAGCTGCTCCAGAGCCATCCCCTCAGATGTGTTGCTTGATGTTACACTTTGCTGTTGTCCTGACCTTGACACTTTGGATGTTCAAACAAAGGCTACTTACTATGTTGGAGTTAGTACAAAAGGATCCAGTTAACTCCATTCTGCACAGAAAAATTAAAAACATTTTTAGGTAGGTACCTGGTGTCACTGTGAAGACTGCTACTAATCCGCACTCATTTTTCGGACATTCTGCTACATTTTCATGACCATTTCAGGTGAGGGATTGAGAGGCAGCGACCTCCTGGAGTAGTCTCCTGTCGGGCTGACACCAAGCTTTTGGCAGGAATGTCTAGCTTATCTCTTAGCAGAGACGGAAGTGACTCCTGTAATCAGAATTTTGAGCCTTTACATCCAATTTTGTCACTTTTATCCAACTATAATAAAGTTTAACATCTGATTCTCTTTGAAGCTTGGAGTAGAGAGTTCAGCTATTGGCTTTTTCTATTAAAATCTTAAAACTGAAAGTTTTGTGATCTCGAGGTATTTATAAGTTTTAACCTTTTTGTGAGCCGTTGCATTCCTATCCATTGCAGTGCTAGATATGTGTAGTACCTAAAGCAGCACCTTTTTAGATTGCATTTTCACCCCATGTTCTTTTTTGTCTCCAGGAATCAGCCGCTCTCGTACTCACTGCAGTAGTTTCACTGACAGCGTTAGTTATGCTTTTCTGGTTTGTTTGTCCACTTAGGAGGCATTTTTTTTTTATTATAAATATACGAAGGCTTTTAGATTTCAGTTAAAAAAAAGTCATTTAAATGGCTTATCTTTTGATCAAATAGCAACATGTAATCTAGTGCCTAAACTCTGATACACTGCTCTCAGCTTGGATATCCTAAACTCTTTTGAGATGCTAGGCAGGAAAATGTCAGTACATTTAAAAAAGAAATGTTTTATTGATGAGGAGAGATTTTTAAAGTGTGAAAAGCAGGACTGAGTTGGAATTCCTAGACTGGAACAACTGACTAATTTGATGAAGAAAATGAAAGAGGGAATTTGTTAAACATATTCTTTAGCAACTGCCTTTTAATAATGAAGCAACTATTTCAACAAACACCATCACCAAAAAAAAAAAAGTGGAATTTGATATTGCTGTTGAAAAAGCTCCGAATGACTTTGAATATTAGAAGAAAATCAAGTGTGTTGTCATTCAGATCACTGCCTTCTGTTCACAGGCAGCAAGGATGGTGTAGATTTAAAAGGCAGACCAGATTTTTCTGAATACACGTAAAATACTATCTCAAACTGAAAACAACCTGTCTCTAATTGATGGTTAATTCGTAGTTTTAAGATAACTTTTAATGGCCGTATTGGGAAAGAATTAAGAGACTTGGTGCAGTGGACACCAAGGTCCTCATTGGTTCCCAAATCTAAGGGTGCAGGATCTTGTATTTTTCCACTAACTAGCCCTTGGCGGTAGCCTGAAGTCAACAACTTCTGGACAATTGATTGCACCTGACCCCACTTCCGGGACTCTTGGTAGTCCTCCTTAAAGTGAGCTGAATAATAGGTGAAATGTGACTGTTTGGTAGGAGTCTGAAAGAGAATAAAAAGGGAGTCATCGGTCAAAGAGCTCAGTACAACTGGATGACCAAAGACATGGAAAAAAGTAAACAGAGAGAAAAACAACTGGAGAAACAATCAGTGTAAAAGCAGCAGAGGGACGTGTAAAGAGAAACATGACACATGGACTGGATCACAAATAAGAGCTGAGTGAGACATTTGAGCTGGTTTATGTCAGCAGTGAAAGACAAGCCTGAGCAAACGGTTTAGGACAGTGAGCAAAGAATAAGTGATGGAAAGAATATTTTGAAGTGCTGTACAATGTGGGGTATAAAATAGATGAGATAGTTTTTTAGAAGTTTCCCACTAAAGATGATGGAGAGAATACATGTTGGAATTCTGAGACATAGAAAAAACTCAGTAAGAAACTTGAAAGAAAAAGGTGAAAGCATGAGCGCAGGGGTCTGGCTAGCGTGCAATGAACATTGAGTAAAACACGACCTGTTCAGAACAGCAAGACTTACAAAAACCATCAGGGCTGAATGAGTAGGGGAGAGTGAAAAGAATACACATCTGCTTCAGAAAATAATAAGAAGGAAATGCTTACAGAATGTATGAGGAAGATACGACAGATATATTTATGTGATATTTGTAATAAGACAGAATTTGGTGTAGGTACAATATGGCTGATTCTACTAAAATCTTTCATAGTCTTGAAAATAGGTTTAGCAAGCTATCTGACAGAAATGGCATATTTTGGGGTCTTATGGCTACCAAACCCCTTAATTAAACTAATAGAAAACATTTACAGGAAGTTGTAAATTGCAATTAGAGAAGAAGCCAATAGAATGGATTTCCATGATCATGGGAGCGCGAACAAGCCAGGTTGCTGTTACTGCCTTTGTTCAGTTTAGGGTTGGTTTTGAATTAAAAAATGAAGGGAGAGGGGGAAAGAATTATATTGTGCGAGAAAACAGTGAAAAAACCCAGCTTCTCTGAGGATAGTCATCTTATGGCTTCATTAAAGAACCATCAGAGGTTCCTCAGAGAAACTGAGACCAATAAACAGAAATTCAGACTGAGGTTCAGTACGCAGAGATAAGGAATGAAGTTTGAGACAACTTAAAAGGGACTGTTAAAAGACAGTCTGAGGAATTTTAGATAACTGTTCTTTTGCTTTTGCCTCTTGTTTGATAATAGCGCTATTTCTTCTTACCAAACTGAGTCTCTTGCTTCAGTAAGATTATCTTCAATATAAACTTTTTAAAAAGGGAATGTGTGGGAAGTAGCACCCTGGAAAGCTTTACGTGGAGCTTTCATACTTAATCTTACAGATCTAAGCATTTTTTTAAGCAATCTGGAGAGGCCAACTTAGTTGAGAGTGCTCTTACAACTGATGGCTAAGATATCGCTACTAATTCATAACAAGTTTGAATGCAGTTGTATGTGTTTGAATGTTCTCAGTGTTGTAGACATCCTTTTCCCTCTTGTTAGATCTCACAAATAATTGGGAAATTTCCTAAAACCCTTAGATCCATGTAAATGATAGGCAAGTGCCCACTTTGCGTCCGCTGTGTGTAATCTGGGAGACAGTGGGGTTTTAATGTTTTGATTTAAATGGAAGTTGGAAACAAATGTAAAAAGGGCTTTGGTTGATTATATGTAATTTTCTTATCCTTCTGCAATGTCATAGTTGGAGATCATATAGAACATGCTTAATTCTCTGTTGTTACATAGTATTGCCAAAACAAACACAAGCTTAATAGAGCAATGCTATACACTGCATCAGGAATGCTGCAAAAAAGTTCAAATAGGGAGCTCAGTGGCCTTGTAAGTACTATGTTGAGTTGGATATGGAACTTTTAATTGCACACGAGAAAAAAATGAAAATGATTTGTCTGATTTATTATGCCTATGCTAACTGAGGCAAAGAAAGTGCTCAGCTCTCCTAGGAAGCAATAGAATTGTGTTTGTTTAACAAAGATTTAATTTTAATTATTTTTAATACTTAAAAATATCTGTCATGAAAAATTTTAATTTTCACTTTTAGACTGTTGTCTAAAGAAACATGTAAAGAAAACCTTGTTCTTACCAGATACTTTGAAAATTATTCAAAGACAGCAATGCTTTATAAACTTTTTATAAAGTTTTGTAAGAATAGCAGTAGTCATATAATTACAATGATGGATTGATACCCATCTGCTTTGTTAGGAATAATTGTTACTTTAGTCCAATTTCGTAATTACCTTAATGTTGGTATAGCTGCAGTTTTGTATTTTTTAAATTATAAGCATGAAATAGGGGAAAAAACCCAAGAGCCAAGAATATAATAGTTGTTTAATAGTTGTTCATAAGATCTTACTTTTTTTTTTTTTGACTGACTGTGGTACAGAAGTCTGCTAGGCAGAAGCCTGACAAACTTATTTTTATCATTATTACTGTTTATTACAATAATATGCTTTAAATTTACAGTCTTGAGCCATCATTGGTATAAAAGACTATATGTATATCTATACATACCTAATTATTTGTGGAAGGTATTAGTATTGTAAATACAGCTTATCTTTGTTGTGAGACTGGCATTAATAACAGAATTTCATAAATGCTAACATATAGTACGATAATTTCAAGACTCCCTGAAAATATGGTGTATTATAGTGAAAGATGTTCACAAATGCATGTTGTGTGTGTGGAGGGGGAGGGGGAGGAGGGCTGGTTTGTGCTTAGAATGCTTTCTGATGCATAAATATTAGCATTAAATAATGTTGAATACCTTGTTTCCTAAAAAGATTAGTAGCTCTTCTCTATGTGATAAATTGTGCAAGAGTTATTGTTCACACCAGTCTTCATACTGTATTATTCTGCGTAGCTTTAAATAACCAAGTCCAAATTATGCTCAGCAAGCTGTTGGGAAAGCTTGGAGGAATCTCAGAGCTGAAGGGCCAATTTGTGCCCTGACTTACATCCTGTGCAAATGCACTGACTGCATGCTGGCTATAAAAGGATGTAAGGTGGTAAAGGATTCAGTCAGTAGCATTTATTTTTGACTTATCTTGGTTCTATTTTTTAATTACTTATGATTCCATCCTATTGTACAGAAGCATTGTGCCTGTGTATTGCTAGTTTGTAGGTAGCAGCATTTCACCCTCTTTTACTTGGCATCTCAAATTTTACATGAAATTATTATTTAAAAAAAAGAAGAAATCTACGTGCTCGTTTACCAAAACTCCAATTAATATTGGATCACATTTGGAATCACAAACTTTGCATTTGTAAATATTGCACAATAATGTATATCCTTTGTATAAAATATACCTGTTATCTCATTGTGGCCATATGTTTGTTTCCTTAAATCAATAAGTATGTGCCAGTTCTTTTTTTGTGCATCTAGAGTGTCTCACCTGAATGAGACTTTTTGCAGTCCATGTTGCTCTGGTTTCAGAAGAGATCCTACTTGCTATTCTGCATGGAAAATTATAGGCACTGGGGAGACAGGCTGCGTAAATGTGACTTCATCAAATTCAGTTTGAATCACCAAAGATCCAGCCAGCTATTGGAATACAAAGTATCAGCGTATCATTTTGCCTGATTTTATATTTCTCTCTCTCTTCTAATTGTCTAGGAGTGACTTCTTATGCTAGAAAATAGCGAGACTGAAATAAGGGTTCTTTGGAAATACCAGAATCGCCTCGCTGTACTTAAGTATTTTCATCTGATTTTGTTCCCTGATGACTTCTGCAGCAAGAAAACCTCAACTTCTGGGTATTGTTAAGTGATTGGCAGAAAGTGACAAAAGTAAAGACATTCAGGCATAGACCTAGTATTAATTCAAGCTGTGCAAATAATTTAACACACCAAGTGAAAGAGACGAACTGAGCAGTTTCCACTGAGTTTAAGGACAAGGTGAAGAATTCCACTTTTCTTAATGACCTTAGGAAAAAAAAATAAAAATTTAAGACTATCCATCTTACAATAATTAGACCTAAGTCTGTTTAATAAGGAAAGTGTAAGGCCAGATATGGCATTTGCCTTTTTTGCTGTCCTACCATATAGCTTGTGTGTCTTCGCTGATCAGGTAGTCTCACTGAAATAGGTGGGACTCTTGTTTTCACGCATGGTTGTTTGTCATGTGGGAGTGGACTTTGTGAATAGGTCCTCCTGAATTACTCTTTTATTAGTCTGCTTTCTGTACTGCCAAATGCTGATAATCCACCTCAGCACTGTTTAATACAAGGAAAATACTAATAATTTCAGTAGGAAAACCAAAAAACCCCACATAATGTGTAATTGCGGTCTAGTCCACAGATCCTCCCATTGTTATTTTCAAGTGAGGAGGATGCTCACCCCTACTCAATTGCTAAGCTAGAAAAAACATAATTAGCTGACTGGATACTAGAGGACCGTGAACCAAATTATGCTACTATTCAATGCTTGCTAGAGTTTGTTTTCATAACCGTTTAATTTGGCAGTGGTTGAATTGGAGAAGCTGGTTTAGAATGACAAGAATCAGAAAATAAATGCAATTTTTTGGATTATTAATTACTTCAGAAATAACTGGCTTAGAAAACCTTGTTGGTTTTAACCATGCCCTTCAGTCAGGGTTATTGCGTAAGCCTAGTTTGGCTCTTCTGACATTTTGTGTTTTCTGGGCATTCAGTCACAAGTCTGAATATCAGAGATTTTGGCAAAATTATAAACATGTGAAATGTTTATATGGCCCTGCAAATACAATGGGTAAAATTACTAGTAGATATCATAGATCAATGAGAAAAATTAATGTGGGTCAGACATAGCTATGGTTAGTTAACCTCTGCAACTTGCCTAAGATATATAACATACAGTCTTTGACTGAGTGATTGAAAAAATTTGTAATCTCCACTTGAAGTCCAATTCAAACTATAATGTGCAAAAATGCTTCCAAAAGGACAGTAACCTTTGTCAGTCATGTTATAGAAAAGTGGTTGGTGAAAACAAGAGCTTTGTGCATTCAGATCATCGTCTCTCTTCACCACTGTAACAGAATTTCTGATGTACTTCCACAGAAAAGGATCTCCAACAAAACCATGAAATTTGTCTGCTAGGATCCTCCTTAAATGACTTTTTTGTATAACTTTGCCACATCTTCTACCCTAGCTGTTTTCTTATGGCCGTTACTACTCCAGACTAAGTTTTCTGCCTTCTCGAGAAGTCAGAGAGTGTCAATGAGAACTCCCACTGAGACTTTCTTCAGCTACAAGAAAGTCTAAGCCTTGTGTAGGAAAGCCATCATAAAAGGAAGGAGGGTTGAAAACTTCAATTTGCCCCAGTTCCAACCCACCATTAATAAGTACCTCTGTTTTCTGTTTCCTTATAAAAAGTTTTGGAAACTCACTCCTGTGCAAGCATAATTTTTGAAAGATCCTTTAAGGAAGCTATTAACTTTGCTGGCATATGGAGAATTTATAATTTCTGTAAGTGTTATATAGGAGAGACCCTCTCATGCGAGCATATGATGCATTTAACTCGTGTTGTGAAATCTGCCTCTATATCTGGCAATGATTTCAAATTTCCTGAGGTCTCTGTTTAAACTATAACAGAACTCCCAAGCACGAACTGTCACTGAAAGGGAGCTGAAGTGACGGTACGTTACGTTTAGGTAAATATTAACAGAATATTTTAATTGTTTCGTGGACCATACATAAAGTGATGATGTGTATGTTTTTGAAAGTAGTCTTAGCATTTACTTTTCCGTTACATTCTGGTGCTCAGTGATTCCCTCTCTTGCCTATCTCCCAAAGACATTGTCTGATGTGTTTCTAAAATGCATTTAGTCTCATGCAGATTACTGACATGGATTCTGCTGGCCAAAATTTTTAACTATTAGTTAGGGTTTTTTAATTATTTTTAGTTGCCAACTGCATGAGGAACCTTGGCTCTTCTCTCCCCACAGAAGCCTCCGTTTCTTAAGAAAATCAATCTGTTTTATATGATGGTTTTCACAAAGGATTGTAATTCTCCCAGTTGATGATCTCACCTCTGACCAACTACCCCACTTGCACCTCTTTTAAAATAGGTGGTTATGAAGCGTTTTGTTCTTTTCCCTTTGCAGTATAAAGAGAATATCGTGTATGTGGGGATTATGGATGATTCTTGCACGAGTAGGAGGAGTGTAACATTGATGAGTGGTGAAAATAAGGCAGGTTTTTTTGTAGTGTTAATACACGTATACCTAAATCACACACTTGCAACAAGGTAGTTTCTTTGTAAGAAAATGTATGTGGTTAGAGTTTGTTTTGCTGAAACTTAACAGTTATCAGCTGGAATAAATTCACAAAACCCTGTGTTACCCACTTCTGTAGGTAGTTTGGCACTCAGTAATCTGACTGAGAGCTTTGGCTGCTCACACTCTTGCTCTCTCCAATGCTGTTTAACTCTTCTACAGGTCTATAGCAAGTTCTACTAAGGCATGAGGATAAATGAGTGATTTTTCCCTAAAAATCCAATGCATCTCAGATATTAGGGAGTTGTTGTTGAAGACTGTTTACTATGCTGCCCCCTAAAGAAGCTTTTTTTTTTTTTAATTTGTCTAAATTAATTAAACGCTAAAAGCAGCTCAAATGTCAGGCAGCACATCTACTTATGTAGGCCTGCTACTGAAGCTGGCAGGGGCTTGAATTATTTCTGTAAAAGTTTTTATATGTTCTAGATGTTTATATAAATTTCCTTTCAAACTTGGGGCTTGTCCATCAAGCTTTAAAATGAGAAAGTGAATTTTTATAGTCCTTTTGTAATGGAAAGTTTGACCTTAATTATTGTCACATGAACGACCTAATATAAGAAGAATTAAGTAAATAATGAAATTATAAAACTATATTTGATTCTATTAAGTCCCTAGAAAACCAGCATTATAACTTAAAAAAATAAAGATGCTTACAGTTAGTTATATGAATTCTTTACCACCTTCCTTTCTCCTCCTTTAAAAAAACACAAAACAAAACAAAATCAAACACTAAACGCTGTTGTAGGCAAAAGCTGTTCCTATCGTATTATTTTTTTCCAAGACAAACACTCAGTGCCTAGACTTTTAAACAAGTGCTTTTTCCTTGAAAATTAAAATAAAATATTTTTGTGTAATCGGTAAATTTTGTTACAAAACTTTACAGCACCTATATTAAATGATAAGAATAACTACTATTTTGAAATTCTAAACATCTTATAATTAGACCAGCCTTTAAGAAATATTCAGAGTTAAGGCACATTAGAATGTATTCCACAACATGGAGACAGCCCTGACAAAGAAACATTATTCTTAGATTTACAATTAATTACCCTTATGTCTATACCTTGCATTCAATTTGCATATCTTAAAAGTGCTGTAAATTTCATAGCACTCCCTTGTTATTTAAGATCATTCTGCTTTAGTAAAAGTTTCTACAGTGATAACTTTTTCTTGATTATGTAGTTGTGAGGTCAATAAATCTGGCTTTACTTTGCTCTCCAATGTTATAATTTTTCTTTTTTTGTGTGTTTTTCATTATTTTGCTCCTTGTTCCTCCTGCCCTCTCATTTATAATCCCCCGAAGAACCAGTAGATAGAGAAGTCTGGCTAGAAGACGAAGTGAGTGGTCAGATTCTCAGATGTTATCTTTTTCCCAGAACGCACTGGTACTGGGTGTCTGACATGTTCTATACATCTTTCTAGTGTCAACCTCATTAAACAAATACAACTTGATGTATAGCTCTCAAGAAATGAAATTTCATGCAATGAATTTGCTCTATTCCAGTATGTGTTCTTCCTTTTTCTCCCTCTTTTCTACTTTGGGAGTAATTTTGTACATTCTTGATTTCTAGCATAATTTCACATGGTAACTATTCATAATTTTGTACCCTTAAATTTATCAGTGTTTTTCTGGTATTTAAAGAAATATCCATATTTTAAGTTCATAACTTCATGTTTCCTACTTTCTAACCAAGGAGTCATTACCGCTGGATAAGATGTGATATACCATTCAGACTGTGGTTCAGTATGTTTACTTTGGTCAGATACATGTGTGGATTTTCTCTAAATATTAGATGTATCTGTTGCAACACACTTGTTGTAAATGTTGTAGTCTTCTATGGGTAATTATGTATAAATGTGCTAGAACTGTGCTTTATGGTCTAATTCAAGGTTAACGCAGTATCCTGTAAGCCAGAAGGACGTTGAACACTTTGCCAGAATAGTAAATATTACTCTTATCCTTTTTTTCTTTCTTTTTTTCCCCCCTTCAGCTTAAAAGAATTTTAAAAAGAAATATATTTTCAAACTAAAATAAACCTTCTCTAATGAGACTATATATTATTTACAGAAAAATGCCACTAAACTCAATTAGAACTGGTCTCACCACTGGGTAGAACTGAAGTTGTTGAATTTTTTTTTTTAATGCAGTTCATTGAAGTCATTTACTGAATCTGGGGCAATATTCTATTTTTAATCAAGTTTAAAAGTATAATGTATGAGAAAACAGCAACACACTGTATAGATCTTTGCAGATGCACTGCTGTAAAAAATACACAGACAAATGCATAAAGTTTATGCCCATCTTCCTCCTCCTACTAAGAAAAATTGTTTGTGTGTTATTTTAAACAGGTAATTCCTTATTGCTACCCCTCTGCATTATTAATTGGTAGCTTATTAGAGTTATTTTAAAAGTTATTATTGCAGTCCTTTTCATTTAATACTTTACTATATAACACTATTATTTAAAACTAGCATGCTGGATAACAGCAGCCATCCAAAATGTAGTCTGTTGCTCAGAAACAGAAATAATAAAATAATGGAAAGCAGAGCTATTGTATTAAAGTAATAACTAGCTATACTTCATATATTAAACAAAACCTTAGAATACGGTACTTTTAAATGCTTTCTTATTGAGCGTTCCAATCATTGTGAATTTTAAAGCTGAATATATATGTTTTTAAAATGAAAGAATCTGATTTTTTTTTCCCTTGGGACATGATGTTGAAGTAATGGGAAAAAACAGGGTGCAAGATTTAACAAATATATTCATCTCTGTTTCTGAATTTCTCTCGGGCCTTTTAATATATAAATAGTTTTGAAGATCTAAAGTAACTACATTTATCCTGATTTTTATGGGCCTGATACCAGCAAATGTTGAATGTGGCACTATTCTATTTGATTATAATATAACATTTCTATTAAAATGATTTTTAAAAACCTTCCCAAAATTCCAATAACACTATTTTGAGGAATATAACATGGTAGTGGAGATTAGCTAGCCCTAGAATACCTTGGCAAAAGTGTTCAAGTAGCAAGAGTTTTTCTAGTCTTATGTCCTATATACATCTGTTAAATTACTCAGAGATCTCATTAAATAAAGCTAATGTACTTGTAAAACAGTAGGGAGAGACAGTATATCATTGTAACTGTTAGAAAGAGCCATTCTGGCAAGGAGGGAGCCAAGAAGGCTAGGTGTATGCTGGTCAGTGTAGATGTTTCTAGGCCATAAATCTTGGCCCTTTCCTGCCTAGTTATTGTGTATTTCTTTAGGTGAGAGATTGATTGTAGCAATGGAAGATGAATTTGCCCATAGACCCTTTCTTTTTTTTTCTTTATACTCCTGATGCCTCGCCAAGGTGATAATGCTTTTTTTCCTGCAATCATTTGTTTCAGATTAAAAGCATGAAACTGCATTGGAGAAACACAAGAGAGCTTCTCTCTGCAGTCAGGCAAAGATGAGGTCATGAAGATGTATAACTGTCCCAGGTGGGAGAAGAGTACAGTTTACCCCCTCAGGATTTGTAACAGGTTAGTCTGAAGGAGAATGAAATAGGGTAAAATTTGAGAAAGAACCTTGGCATTTCTTTATTGTGCATTTTGAGCACGGTATTTTAATTTTTTGAGTATTGCTGAGTTGTGCAACAGTGCTACCAAAATATTCCTTACCTGCCTATTTACTGCTGAGCAAATTGCGTAAAAAGTGCACCCCTCCGTTCCCTGTCATCATCTCTCCCCTCTCCATGCCACCCCCTTCCCTGCCCCCCCCATTTATGCTACATACTGAACGTGGAGGGGAACACTTTTCATGAATATATGTAGATGCTGAATTTATAAGGATCAATATAGTCACAAATGTTGTACAACATGTCAGGATATCATAAAAAGCAGGCAGTTCTATATAAAATACTAGCTTAATCTTGGAGATTTTAAAGCCTCATTAAAATGTGGATAAAGTCCATATATGGAATGGCAGCATTCAAAAGGTTGAAGTTGTATATCTGTGGTGCAGAAATTTTAACCATTACATCTGAATGTCAGTCGACTCATTTGATCATAGATGATATTAACATGTAAAAAGTTAAGACGATGAGATGCATCGTATATATCATGTAACTCAATAGGATTTGTTGTTTAAGGTTTGGGGAGTGCGATGAATATCCTGGGCCCCTAGATTTGTGAAATCTGAGATTCTAAAATAGGAATGATGATACGAGCATCTCATAGCAATCAAATTTTATATTGCAGGACTTCCAGGCAAACTTTATAACTTCTGCTAAGAAAAGACCTTGCTGCTTAATTGGGCAAAGGGACTGGGTGGGCAGCAGCCTTTCCCTGTGCTGGAGAGGTGAGGAGAGACCGCGGTTGTGGCTGGGCTGGAAACCCAGTTAGAACAGAACAGGCACTTTTAAAAAACAAAAGGACATGTCCATAGCTGCTGGCAACTTTAACACTGAAAATTGCAAATATTCATGTTCGTGCATGTTTATGTAATACAGCTGCTCTAACTCTGCAGATAGTTTCTTTTTACTAAAAGTTAGCGTTTGCTTCCACTTGCATTGTTGTTTGCCAGATTTGTGATAATCTGATAGTATGTTGTGCACATCTGCTTGGCAAAGTTATCTGGTAGTAACAAATATGAGGATTTAGAGTGTTTTTTCAGGGAGAAACTTTGAAAGTCAAGCAAATACTTTTGTCTTGACCTTTCTGCAACGCTGCCCCATATTCACTAGTTGTCAGCACATGTTTGTCTGGAGTCATTCGTCACTGCCATCCGTCACTCCTCTGCCATTCCCATCAGTCCCATTATCAGGGATCAGGAGAGAGCTGAGGATGTAGCCCGAAGGATCATTAAACCTCAGCTTCCAGGTACTGCAGGTAGTCCAGGTGGTCTGTTGTTATTTATAATAAAGAAACAACACAGCAGAACTGCCTGGCAGTGGCCCATGAGGCCTAGAGAAAGGACGGGCTGAGGGATGTCATCACTGAAGGACAGCTAAAAGTGGACTTTCTTTCCCCCACACTGTAAGCAGAGAGGATTTATTGAACATCTGTTCAGTACATGGCTGGGAAGATTGATTAATTTAATTGCTCACACTTTGCTTAAGTAACATTTGAATACTTAATGTCAGGTTTGAAGGATATTACAACGTTTACTTGCACACCTTTTTAAAGAGGCAGAGTTTCGTATTGGTTTTTCGTGTCTTTCAAGGAAGTTGCGATGTATGCTGAAATCTAGTTTGCCCAGAGCTCTGGGAAAACTGGTGCAAGTGGGAAAAGCTGCTTCCTCTCAGAAAAGTACCTAGTTATTTTTCATGTTTTGTTAATTGTGGTAAATTATTAATGCACAGAGGTTGGATCATCCTCACTGAACAGTGGTAGTTTTCTTTCTAGTATCCAGGATAGAGACAGTTCAGCATATTATATATTTCTGTACCATTTATCATAATATCATGGTCATATTGAAGGAGTAGATGAGTCAAAGCCACAATAACTTATTGCATGTTCTATTCAGAGAGGGTATTTGGGAGGAAATTCCTGAGATCCTTTTGAAGAACTTCACCTATGTACTAAGGGAGAAACATTAATCAATGGAACATTTAGTGTGGCTTATTTCTATGCATTTAGTAATCATCTGATAATTTTTTAGCTGCATAGCTCTGAAATGTTTATCACCGGTCTGACCAAATATGATGAAATCAAACTGAAAGTATTAATGGGCACTTGGAGTAGCTGGCACAAAAAGCTAAAACTTTACCAAATATACCACAGCTAACCTTGGGACAGCAGGTGTTGATGTCATTGCCCCTATGTCTGGTAACTACTGTGACTACTAACAAATACTTAGCTTTTAAAGAAAAAGGTGAAGCTCCTTGTTTTGCTGCAGCGTAGAACTGTCTTTGCATTCGTCACCCTCAGATGTTAAACTGAGAAAAAGCAGACTGATAGATAGTGGTTTGTGTGCAAAGACTGATTCTCTATGATTTTTTTTTTCTGTCCTAAAAATGATTTTTTTTTTCCATCCCCTATGCTCTAGTAAAGATGTTCTTTGATCTCTCTGTACAGCAGTTCATTTTAAGTCTGATATACAGTCCAATATTCTATTAGATACAAGATCTTTAAATATTTGTCTTACTTTGTGTGTAATTTGCTTTGGAACTCTTAGTCCAATAAATAGTAAATGATACTGACTTACATAGCCATGTATTTTTATTGTCAAAGATACCGTATATAATGTTCTCACAACAATGCTTAACTCTGAGAGGGTAGGGATTTAACACTGCTACATGACTAATTTACTACCTTCAAACATAAAAAGGAAAGCTTGGAGAGAAAGGCCTCATACGAAGCTGCGTAAAACAGAGCAATAGTATCATGTAGTGGTACTTAATAATGGCACTGGCATTTTGTTAGCATCTCTACAAGAAAAAAATTGTTCTTAGAGAAGGATAATCTACAGTCAAATCTGATTGAAGTCAAAAGAAACATTGGCTGATTTCTTTGAAAGATGCCCGTCTGTCCCTGAATTTGACTGTGCACAATACATCCTGCAAGAACGAGTCAGATTGTCAAGGCCAGAACCAGGTGCCTATGTTACTTGTATCCTTCTACATCAGTCATACTGTAGGGAGCAGACAATTAATTCTGGAGCAAAATTGAAAGTCAGAGGCAGAGTGTGAAAGAACAGAATGACAATAATAAAGTGCCCCTGCCTCACATTAATCTCCCTCACTTCAGGGCTGTCAGAGGCGGCCTGGCGGTGACTAATGCCAAGCTTTGCATACAGTGGTCACAGACATGAGCAGCATGCTCCCTTTACAGCATCCGCGATTCGCTTTGTTGAGTTTTTGACTCCTGCGGAATCATTGAAAAAACATAGCCGCTGGTCATAGGTAGCAGGACGAAGTTCCTTCATCATACACCTATTGATCGATGGGCAGTATTCCCGGGCTTGACTTTAAAAAAGAAAAAAGGAATCCTGACAAATGCAGGGAGATTAAACTAACTTTTTTGAACGGGTGAGCTCAGCAGATAAGGGTTAATAAGTTTAGCTTTGAGGAAGTGCATATCGTGTGCAAGTCCGAGCATCAAGGCAAAATGATCTTGCACCTCTATAGACGCACTAATCCATTAACATTGCAAAAGACTTTGATGCACGTTTGGGAATTGTGTTCCATTGATTTTATTGTCATCTTTTTGCACAAATAGTAAATAGGCTAACATTTAAGGAACAGTGTAATTATTCCCGAAAAGCAAGACATCAATGTAAAGTTTATTGTTGTAGACCAGACATTTTGACAGGAATACTGTAATATCCCAGAGGTGTCACTGGGTTACTGAAAAGGTTAAAAATTGGTGCATTGTGTCGGAGAAGAAAGGCAGTAACAACAAACAGCATTCAAAAAAATCACAGGCACTTCTGCAGGAAAGTGGAAATGTGTCATGTAACAACATACAGCTTCTGTAAGTGGATTGCTGCACCGAGAAAGAAAGTGAAACATACCTAATGAAAATGCTTCCTCCACTATCAGCGCTTCAAGGCGCTCTCTCATTATTTAGATTACAAAAATAACTTTCCTCTCAGGTTCCTCCTTTTATTGTATGCGAACCCCACACATGCTGATGCGTTGTGGAGTTTGATAAGGCTGTGTCTGAAAATTTCATTTATATCCGCTCTGGTAATCGTGGGAGAAAATTCACACGCAAGACTTTACTTGCTAGACTATGCTGTTTCTTTCTTATTAGCTGTGTGTACGTACACTAAATCAGGAGGACAATAGTATTTTTTATAGAGTGTTATTTGACAAGGAGAAAAGTACTTGCAGTTGACCAGCAGAGAAGCATTCATTAGAATCTGAATGAGAAGAGGGAAGGGATACATGGCAATTTATTGTATGCAACTAAGAACAGCACATTTTATGTGTAAGTATATTGTTGTTTAGCATTCTAGAGTACTAGGAAGGAAGCACATAGGTCGTCTTCTGTACCGAATGTATTATGTTATTGGATCAGGAATTGAAACATATTTACAGTGGCATTTTGAGCCTTGTACACTGTCAAGAACTGTAGGTTTTTTTCTTTTTCTAAGCAAATTTAATTCCATTAACAACTCTCAATTCCTAGTTTTGACTTAAAACATTTCCATAGCATTTCTGATAGTTTTTTTTTTTAAGTTGTTCAACTGGATATGTAATTGTCTTTTCTTCAAGAAGATAATAGGAGGTATAAAGAATCTCCATCATGAGCCATCAGTGTGGTTTGAATCTGGGAACCTAAGCCCAGATCTTTAGAGCTTGTTCTGAGCTAAAGGAGGAAGTCTGCTATCTGGCAGCAGTGACTTTTATCCTTTACTTGGATTAGCCATTTCACGTGTTGCAAAACATATTTTACAAGCGTCGTACAAAAGCATAAGATGAAATATGCATGTGTTATGTGCCAGACATTTCCAAGGATATTGATATGAATACATTTAACAATATGTCAGTCACTCACCTTGGGGCTCCATTTTAACTGTCATTCTAAATTCTAGGTTATTTAAACCGAAAACAGTTTATGGTAGTGGTGGCATCTTGGGAGGCTGGTGGAAGGACAGAGAAAGAAGCCACCTTGATTTCTGCATTACCTGCTAGGTCACTCCCTAGAGGTTGTTATCGAAGTTGCTCCAGGCAGAAAGAAGGAAGGCTTCAGTTTTACACACACAATGCCACTGCTTTATTGCCTAGTGAGTTTAGACCTAACTCTTTCAATCTGTTCATGGATAGTCCTATTCTCTGGTTCCATAACCATCAATGAGAACAAGCAGTGAAATCCCAAGACTGATCTCAACTGCAGACCCAGCAGAGCTGCTACTCATTAGTGGTGAATATGGCATTCCCTACATTATCTAATGCCTTTGGAGTTTTTCAAATGAGGTGGAGACCTGCTTTTCAGAGCTATGTAAAATGTGTACGTTGCATGGTAGTTCTACTAGTTCTGGGAATAGTTACAGTTAAGGAGCTGCCTATGGAAATAGCATTGTTCAAAAGATTTGAATAAATAATTGGTGTGTGAATCCTGCATCCTCAGCTGACCTAGATGTGGTAGATCTAATTATGTCAATGCTGTGTACTTTTAAATGCTTCTTTTTCTTTGTCGCCAATACATTCATTCTATTTCTTTTTAATCAACTGAAAAAATGTGATTTCCCTATCTTTTTCTTCTTTATGTTTTATAAGGATGTAAGGTGTCTGGCTTTCTTGTTCTTCTAACACAAGAAAAAAGCTGCATCTAGAAATTCTGGGTGTTGTTTTACAGAAACAACTTCTGTGTAAATGAAAAAACAGCACTTCAGTTGTTCAAAAAAACCAGGATTGCTATACGGAAGAAAACTAATGAATCTTGCTTTCTGCATGCTCGTAGAATACGTGAGTTCTGCTGACCTCAAATTACTCTCAGTTTAGGAGGCTATGAGGGCAGAAAACTGATCCCAGACTTCCCACTGAAGGTGTATCTTCTTGCAGCATACACAGCTATTTTGGCTACCGATGGGGACATACTGCTGATTCCATATCCAGAAAATCTGGAGAGAATTCAGGGCACACAGACTGGTTTCTCTTCAGCCAAGATGAAAAAGCCTGAATTCTATCCTCCAGATTGGAAAATTAAGAGGTGCTTAGCTGCCCAGATTGCATTCCCACTTCTATGCACAAAATTGGGCCTTACTATATTTATGTATCATTTTGAAACAGAGAAATTAATGTGCTTTCTAAAATATTTCCCATTAAGGGTACATATAAAGAGAAGTTCTATAAAATTTTGGAAATTAGCATATTTGCAAATAAGTATAGTTTTGCAGTAGAGCATGTTAATACTCATAAAACAAATTCATGAAAAGTTGTATTCCTTCAGTAAGTATTCTTACTTTACCATATATTACCATGCCACGTCCAACTCATATGGGCACTACTTTGGTACGATTCATAAGAATCGTATGGAAATCCCCATTTCCATAATGGGGATTGTTCCCCACATTTGTGACATAGACGATGCCAGTTGCTTATAGTGGTATCTTCTCACAATGTTCACTGTTAATTTATGTTTCTGTATTATTTTATGTCTTGGTTACAGGGAAATGTAGCGAGCCCTGCACATGTAGCTAGCTTTTGAAGGAAAGGAAAAGCTTCCCCTTAGATGTGATTGATATGTTACTATTGCCTATGGTACAGACAAGGGGAGTGTCGCATGATCTTATTGGAAATGAGAAGTCTTTCTCTTAACTCTGTTCCAACCACTCATTAGCAGTTTTCTCCTTAAGCCCTTCAGTGTGGTTTACAGGCAGCAGTGACCACCAAATGCATTTGTATTCAACTTTTCTCTGGATAGAAAATAATGAAGAATACAGGAAAAATATCTGAATTACCAAATATTCATTAAATAAGACATTAGCTCTTAGGATAATTCAGGCGGGAAGGGACGTCAGGAGGTCACCTAGGCCAATCTCCAGCTCAAGCTGTTACTTCAGTATTTATGACTGGCCTTATTTAAGCACTCCTGAACTCATCTAAACTGCTGAACCTGGTTCCGACTCTACATTCATTGAAGCTATGGCGGTTTGCCCCGTGAGAGCAGGGTTTAACTTGATGGTAAGCACTTCTAAAATGTCTTTCTTCCATCTGCCTTTGGTGGTTGCATTCAATCTATTCTCCCTGTAACCTTATAAGACTTCTTGGGTATGGATATAGCAAAGACAGACTTGTCTCTTCACTCAGTTTTAAAAGCTTTAATTATATTTGACAACATTTTATACTGAGCTTGGCTTATTCTCTCACAAGGAGAAAGTATGCAAACTTTACATAGAAGTGGGCAGAAAATTCTGGCTACGTTTCTTTGCTATAGCAAAAGCCAACTCACCGAAAGGGAAGCCTTATACTTATTTTGTTGAAACCTGAACAGGAAAAAATTTCTAGTGCCCAGTATGGAATTTTGGATCAAAATGGCGAAGGAAAATGCAGAACCAACTGCAGCTTGAGTCCCAGAGCATTTGTATGGACCTTGTTTATTTGGATTTCTCATCTTGTTTTCTTATTCACTCCCACGATATCTCCCTCAGCCCTACAAATTCAGCTTTCTCTTGATGAAATATTTTTGAAATTTCAAATGTTTTTTTGCATGGAAAAAACATTTCATATCCATCTCTACCGCATCTAGATATGAAACTTCATCTTATGTGGGCTGAAATCATGCTTCCAGAGAAGCAGCATGTAGCCATGCTTATTTGATGACCCCATAACATCCTTGGAACATAGCAGAGGAGACTGCTTAGAACATCATGTGTCGCTGTTGAGCGAATTTTATAGTTCAAGCCCTGCACTGACACATTTCCATCCATCCCCTGCAATGCATACAGCAGGAGCATTCCGTTTGCCTCTAATGAGGCATCGCGGGGGAGTAAATCTTATGTATAAACAGCTCCCACATCACTTATAGTATTATTGAAGAACATCTTTCCAACAGTATTTGTTTGCAACAAAGATTTTTAGCTATTTGTTTATTATAGTATCTGTGGTCGTTGAACAGAACAGATTAGCCAGTTGCTAAACCTGGCAAGCTCCTTCGCTAAAATTTTCCTCTACTTTGAGAGCTAGTTCCAGGCCACAAATTCTTGTTCTAAGGGTCTTGCCTATACTGTCCAAATATATACGGCTGATATATATATATATAGGTGATATAGCTGATAATTTCGTATGTATCTATTCTATTATAGAGGTGATGCAATTTTAGCTAGATTTAACAAAAAGCAAGTTGTTCTTTATTTAATTCCAGTTGTAAACAAGTTATAGGAAAATATAAATGAGGGATGAAACAAAGGAACAAAAAATATCACTTTATAAGTGTTCTTTTTAAGTGTAGCCTTCTTTGTACAATAGAGCACTGCAGTGTTTTTTGGAGGGAATAATTTGCTGTGATGTGTATGAAATGGAATTTTGATAGACAGAATAAGCTGCAATCCAGTTCTAAACTATAGATTTTCAAGCAGATTGATGCAACAAATTGTTAGCAAATAGCAGTTTGCAATTTGATGCTAATTAGACATAAGGCAAATATGTGCCATGACAAATTAGCAGCAAACCATACTGAAAAGGATTAGCAAGAGCTGGCACAGAGACTGCTCGATTTTGCATACTTCCTTGTCCTAGTCTAGGAGGTCTGAGCCAGTTTTCCTTCTCTGTAAATAGGAAACCAGAGCAGAGATCACAGGCATGCTAGAATGCCTTTAATTGCATATTTGAAATGTTTTAACTCTCTCTTAATCCCATGGAGGCTTTTCTCCATACCACCAGCTTTATTATCCTGGGAGATGATCAAGTACTTTATCCATTTAATATTATAACTAAATACATTATGAGGTAAGTAACTCACAGGGTTATTTACTTTAGCAAGTCTATTGTACTTAAAGATACAAGAAAAAGCCCCATTCTTATTCAAAACACCTTTGCTTAACTTCCTGCAAATGTGTTTTCAGCAGATTTAATTATTCATTTCATTAATAAATTAATTTTTGCTAGACGATTATCACATTTCTTTATTGATGTGCACAGTGCCCTTGTAGTAGTTAGTCTAGATCAAACTCATCTCGATATCCAGAAGTGATAATGCAGTTGTGTTTTCAAACCGGAGCGAAGCAGGCAGGTCATTTTTAACCCAATTCTTCAGACGTATGCCTGAATACGAACATAGGTGTAAGTATGACTTCAGGTCTAAAGCAAACTGCTCTTGCATCCTTAAAGGGTAAGATAATTTTGTTAAGATCAAGAATGCTAAACAAAAGTCTCAGTAGAATTACCTCACTATTCAATTTAAGCAGCCTACTCTATGTGTTTGTATGTTTCTCTTTTTAAATTAAGAGTTTCTGGGGTAAGCCATCGCTTTCGCTAAGCTTTCAATTCGTATTTGCTGATGTGTACTTTGTCAGTTTGGATATGCAAAATGACTTGTTTGTACTTCAAGGAATCATTGGGTAGATCAGAAGTTCTTAAAACAGTGTTTCTCTTTCCAAATCTGAATTTCTAGGGCATACAAAATATTTAACTTATTATCTGATGCAAGATGGTTGGTTGTCTAAAAATATATATATTTTACATTCCCAACATTCCTATGTCCATATATGCATCAAAAAAAACGTTAGAAATAGTTCAAAGGTGCTAAAACATTATGTGGTTAGATGTATATATACATTTCAGTTAGCAAAATAAATGAAGTGGGAAAATAAAAGGATATTATGCACAAAAGATACTTAACTTCTTTCATAAGTCTTAGAGAGAATTCCTCAGACAATTTAAACCATGATCAATAACAAGTTTTGCCACAGTGCTGTCTTCACATATAAACAGTATGATAACACACTATTAAGGATTTACAAAAAGGCGATGAAAGGACTTGCGCTGTTCAAAAAAGAAAAAAAAAAATAAAAAAGAAAACCCCAAGCTTTTCTCACGATTTCTGCAGGCATTAATATATTATTCACATAAAGGGCACCATCCTGTAGAAGCTTCTGTGTGCAGTGAGGCCTGGAGAAGGTCTTACTAGTATTGCCATGCTGTCTCTCACTGAGAATGTTTGTCTGCTCCCTTTTGCCAATATTTTTGCCCACTTGCCACATCACATCTGAAATTCAGGAAATTATCTTTATGCCAGTGCAAAATCTTAGAAAAGTTAATTGGTTGCCCTCCTGGCACAAAGATGTATTTCCTTTTTGTTGTCTATGAAATCTACTGGTGATGTGTTCTTGGTAGGCAGTTATTTGTGTATATTCAAAGAGTGTAGCAACCCATCGATTGGCAAATTTAGACTAAAAATAGAACCAGTTGAAAGGGATATTGTTAAGGATCTTAGGATTAAATGCTATGTATAAATGGTTGTAATTTCCTAAGGGAAATTCAATTCTAGTCAAATCTTTGCATATGGTATCTCCCTCACAAAAGCATTAGAAATTTTCTGCCCGTAACGTAGCTCCAAAACACCCTCACTGCTCAGTTCTATGACAGCTTCTCTGACAGTGCCTAAGCAGATTTTACATATTCATGTAGATACACTGTCAACCCAGATATTGCCTCTGTGAGCTTTGCTTATCCTTGCTGCAGTGGTGGTGCTGGCAAATCTTTACGTTAGAGTACAGATGTTTAAACGCAACCCTTCTGTTCTGATAGAATTGCTCGGTATAGACATTCTCGCCCTTCGGATGAGCTTCGTTATGACCATTAGGGTGACTCCGGTGTATCTGGGTCATTCAGTACCTACTGACTGGAAAACTGATTTGGAACATGTTGAGAATCTCCGCTGAGCCGGTGACCACTTCATTGCCACATTTCAGTTGTAGGCCTTTTTCACCCTCTGTAGCTAAGGGGTTGCTTTTTTGGGGACTGGGCTCGGATTTTTGCTCTCTCCTGGTTTGTTGGAATACAAAGGGCTTGTGAATTTTTTAAATGTAAAATTGCTTCTAAGTAAGAAATAAATTTTTAGGGGGAGGAAAATAAATATTTGATGAAAATGAAATCTACGTAAATGATGGAAAAACACAAAAAAAACCCATAAAATGGAAAACTCTTCTTTTGTGGTCTTGTACGGATTATTTTACTTGTTTTGGGAAAAGACAGTAGGTGTTAGAGCAAATTCATCCTGATAAAGCATACATTTTTTTTTGACAAATGTATTATCTCTATTTAGATCATGGGATTAACAAGATACATCATCCCCAGAAAAACGTGTGCGCTCTCGGAGAGCCTCATTGACATCCCTGCAGAGAGGTAAGTACAAAAGGCCGAATTTTCAAAACTGTTTTCTGAGATTGTGCAGGCAAATTTTGTATATTTGAAACACATAAGTTGGCATCTGCATAACTTGCTGGAATTGACTGTACCTAAGTTATTTGCACACTCGTGTACAGATGTGAAAGAGAAATGCAGATGTGCTACAAATTCAACTTCCAATGTCCTATTCGTTTCTGTTGCATCATTTCATGTAGGGATGAGAATGCTGATGTGTTCCCTACTGTGTGCCCTGGTAAAGAATAACTTTGACAGTTTTACTTTCAAATCATTCAAGTTTTCCGTATCAATATTATTAGTGTTTGTAATACAGACGCTATGATATAGTCTGACAGTTTTCCCAGACGTTGAAATATTTAAGGTTGTCTGGAGACTCTGGAATGCCCATATAACCTGAAACATTTATTGTCTTTATCTGCATATCTAAAATTCATCAATGAATAAAAACAGAGAGGGGAGTCTTTAAAAAAATAAACCAAAATATTATCCTGCGGTAATTTATACTTGCTTTCTTTTATCTATTTAAGATGCTTGAATTCACTTTGTTAGAAAATTTCCCTTGACAAGTACACCTATTTATTATTACTAAGCATCCCTTTTAGGAATGTCTGAAATGACACATGTATTGTTTTAAATAAGATCATAGAGTTAATTTTTAACCGCACAAGCAATACACTAACAATAGAGTGAACACAACATAATTAATAGTTTTATGCCATTCGTCAGGATCATTTTTGCTGCCAGCATATCCCAAATGCAAAAATGTTTTGACTTCAATTAAAAATTTTAAACAAAATTAAACTTGCTGTCATTGAAAGCATAGAACATATATACTACTAGGTACTGCATGAATTCCTGAATATTTACATGTCTATAAGCATGGACGTACTAATGGCAGAGTAGGGGGATGTCCGAACTTTGCCACATGAGCAAAGGATAGTGTAACAGCTGGTCCTGCATCCACCCATTTATAGTGAGGCAGCATCCCTCTGTCCCCAGATACATATTTCATTCTCCCTTGAAAAAGGGATTTTATGAAATAGCACCACAAATATATTTTCCATTTTACAGAGAAATTATGATACCACAGCCATTGATATCCCAGCGTAATAGTTTCATGAAGAAACATTTTTTTTTATTCTTTGTGGGGTTGTTTTATTATTTTTTAGATTAGTTTTTATTTTTTAGAAAATAATTGCATCATGTTTCATGATATCTATATTATTCCTGTCTCACCAGACAGGACCTTGTTGTTGGCAGAGACCATACTCTCTTACTGTCACAGTGAAGGATACTTTAAATACCAGAGACATGCTTCATCCCGAATTTGTAGCTGGTCAGAGTTTGAGTTTGGCTACTTAGTGCCACCTTAGCAATTTGAAACTAAAAGCATAACCTAGAGGAAAAATGTAGTATGTGTTGCCTTAAGCTCCTATTTAGTAAGACACTTAAGTGCTTATTTAACTTTAAACACGCCTGAACTATATTAATTCCTTATTAATTGCTGATTTGTTATTTTAGTGGATCTATTAACTTGAAGACTGAAGAAATGGAGAGCCCCCATAGGATGATAGGACTAAGTAAAATCCATACTGAATAACTCAAGTAGTTCACCTAAGGGCTCACAGCTCCCTGTTTGCTTAGGCACGCACTAACATGCATATTTCCCATGTAGTGTACTGCAGTGTATGTTAAAAATATCAGATTATTTGCAAGCAAGTTGGTACCTTTGATACGATACAGTGCAGATCCGTGCAAAAACCCCTAACATCCTGAAAACTGCATGCTCTGCATAAGGTACACGCTAACGGGGCTGCAGCAGTATAGTCCTGCACCGTGCTCCATCAAGAGATGCTGTGGATAATGTTACCAAGCTTTGTAATATTAGTAAGACTTTGGAATACAAATTATGTTCAGCTCCTTTACCTACATTGCTTAATTCTGAAATTGATGGTTAGATAAGCAGCAGATGGTAGAGACTTTTGCAAATCCATAGTATTTTCAAATTAACTTAAATACACTGTGTGTGACTGTGTGGTAAAACAGAATTGTAACTTGTAGATATGCAATGAGGACTGTAACCCCTAGTTTTGTAGCTCTTAATTTTGCTTTTGTTCTCTGTTCCATTTCTGAAACAGAGACTTTTCACCAGTTTGTGAATTTAGGTTCAGCAGAAACAGGAAAAGAGATTGTCTGGACTTAAAACACTAGCAACAATAATAAAAATTTAAAAATACTTGTAAGAGAGCACATATAGTAGAAATAGGGAAATCATCATAAACAATACCTCTCAGGCTACTAGAAATATTTCTGTTTAGCAAGGAATGGGCAGCTAAAGGAATATCGGCTTAATGAAATGCATTTGGAACCTTGGAAAAATAACAGAGAATGGAGAACTGGCCAGCATTGGGCGTAGGTAAAAGTTAACAGGGGGCTCCCAGAGACTCAGGATTAACAATGGTCTATTCAGTATATTTATTTGGATTTATTTGCAATGTAAAGGGTAAAGTAAAGGCATGTAAGGCACACAAAGTAAAAGGAACAAAAATATAGATGACAACAATTTTTGCTTAGTCAAGTCCATAGAAACCTCTGAGGAATTCTGGAGATCTAACTGATTTAGGCAATTAGGGAGCAGAAATTCAAATATACTCAGTTTTGAGAAATTTCCTGCAATGTAAATTGTATAGAATTATTTGCATTATTGATTGCATTGTAAATTAGCTATAACTACTTGATAGAAAGAACTTCAGTGAAATTCAGATCCTACTGAAGTCTCTGGGAGTTTTGCCATTTCTTTCATTGGGGACAGGATTTCCCCATGATCATCATTAGTGTAGACAGCTCAATAAAAAAGGCTGCTCACTTCACAGCGGTGGTCTTAGCAGCAAACAAAATGGTTGGATGAGTAAAGAATGGATTGGAAAATAATACTGCAAATATTATGATACCTATCAGTGATATCCTCTTGCCTTGAATACACTGTTGAAGTCATACCTTTCTGCTTGAAAATATATACATCGTAAACAGAAAGGATAGAGGAATAGTCATAAAAAGCATCCAGAAGCATAGAGAAATTTACATACAAAGAAAGAACAAAAATAGAAGAGCTTAGTTTAAGTGAATGAGAAGATGAGTGAGATTATATAGAAAATGAGTCATTTACACAAGGTAAATCTGATTTCGTTCTCGGCTTTGTCCCATAGTGCAAACAAAGAGGGGCACCAACAAATTGAAAATTGATAAGGAGGAGGTATTGATGTTTTGCACAATGGGACTTACAGATGAAGAAAATCTTTGGATTGAAAAGTGTGGCAGGATTAAAAAACAGAATAAAACTAGACATCCGTGTTTGTAAGGCAATTCTCACAGGTGCAAAGAAATAGAGCAGGAAAACATGAGCTAACGTCTAACATTTATCCTATGATAATTTTCTCATTGAGACTTCCTTTGGGATATTGGTGATTTTGGTTTTCTTTTCAACAAAGCCTGGAACCCGTTTGTTACGGACGATAGGATGCTGAACCAGATGATACACTGCTGTGACTTGTACGACTTCTCCTTCCTACCTTTGATGTCTCCATCCGTCACCATGGGGCTGTAATTTAGTACAGGTTAGGGAGGGATGAGAGGGGCTGAGCACAGCCTCACGGAGCTGTGTCAGGTAAAGGGGTCTTACGATTGCTCAGTAGAAGAAAGCCTCTGCTCTGCAAGAGGGAGGCGCTCCTGAGAGAAGGAGCTCTGCGCAAGTCTCTGGTATGAAGGAGGATTCTCATTCCCCCGCCAGAGGTCAGGGAATCTTCAGCCTATGATGGAAAGCAGGATTTACACTTTTATTTTCATCTTTTGCGTTTAGACAAAAAATAAAGTCCTGAAGCAAAGACTTTTCTAGACATTGATAGTTCCCTGGGCTGGTAAATAACTTCAGTCTCTCAATGTTCTATTTTAGCTTTTCAAGTAAAGCACATTCTTTTTTGGTATTTCAAGCAATGAATTGACTAATGCTTCTGCCACACAATGTAGCAGGAGTTGGTTCATAATATCCAGGTGCTGTCAATGAGCAATTTTTTTTTTTTTTGAACAAGAGTTTCTTTCAGGCATTTTTTTTTTATGATACAGTACGGTTTCTTATAAAAAACAGTAGAAACAGCTTAGAATAGCTAGAAATGCTTAATGATTAGGGTGGTACGCAGCTGAAGCATTACCAGTGAAATAGCTTACTTACTGATTTGTTGCCAGGTAGCGAGCCAATTAGCAGTGCTGGTTATTATTTACATTTCATGCTATATATCACTAAAATTGTGTTGTTGATTTATCATTTATATTGTTGTATTGTCAGCATAATTTATTCAGATCATGCTGAGATACCTGGGAAATTAAGTAATAAAGAGAATGGCATGGAGTATGTCTGCATTCAGAGATATTTACTTTGCTTTTAATGAGAATGCATGTTCTGGTAAAACATAGATGACTTAGCTATTAAATTGATTTTTAAGCAAACCTGTTAAAAGTTTATACCTTGTATTTTCTATAATTAAAATGGCTTGATTTTTGATTCTAATCTGATTTTTACCGTTATATAAGTCACTTTTTACAGATTAGCTTAAATAGCATACCAACTAATTGTGACAACTTAGTTGATCAGTGAGTTGCAGAAATCCATGCTAGTTGATATTGAGGTATCCGGTGTTCTTTATGTATTTGATGCTACTCTAATTTTTTTGGCAATTATGAACATATCTTTTTATTGGAAACCGTTCCTAATTGCTTGCATTTTTACCAAAAAATTGAAAAATTTAAAGCAAGTTTATATTTAACGAGATGTAAATATTTTTTATATATTCAGCTGACCAGCTAAGGTGCCATATTGGCTTTTGAATGTTTTTTGTACTTGTTTTTCCTTAGAAGGGAATAGAACGTTTCTGAGGGCTTTGTATAGCTTTGTATTATAATCTTTTCCTTTTAATCATGCCGTCTAGTCCTTTTAAAATCCTTTGATTGTCTAATAGGCTTAGGTTAGTTCGATAGGCTGGCTCTTGTCAAGGATGGTTCTCTTGAAAAAGTTCTGTACAGAAAAATGTCCTGGTAGTTGCAGTGGATGTGCTTTTCCATTACGACAATGTTGTTTCTTCAAAAATTTGTGAAAATTAACTTTCCCATGAGGCAACAATTCAAAGCAAAGTGGAAGAGGATATTATTTTCCTTAAGCTATAAAAAACCCCTTAACTTTTTCAGTTACCTTTGCCTTTAGTTTCAATTTATTTTTAAGGACAGCTCTAACACGTGTGTAGAACCACAGAAAAAACACACTTTTTTCTAGTCTATCTCAATACAGGAATCTTCTTAAAGTCACCTTTGATTAAACAGCTTTATCGACTCCAGCACTTTAATTTTCTGCCAATCCTGTGGCATGCTTTTCAGTTTTCACGAGGCTGCTTCTTCCCAGTGACCCCGCTGGGTATGTTCAGACCTGAGAAATGAATGAGCCCAAGGAGCAAACACCAGTAATCTTTGAGTGACTGTCTTATTGTCTCTTTACTAGCTTTTAGTTGATCATTTCTGTATATATTTGTCATGCTGAAATTTTTATATGCCTTTAGAAAATCAAGGGGGAAAACTGAAAGGAGAGAGTCCTGAAAGTGGTTCTTTTTAATTATAGAATCCCTGATAATTCTCTGTATGAATTTTGATACAAGGTTGTGTGATGAGGGTGTATGAGTCAGTGTTTTGGTAGTAGGAAGAATGAAAAATGTCAAGGAAAAAATGACTGTTGAGCTACAAACCTCGCTGTAATGGGGCTCAAACTTATTTGGATTAATCCTGTGTCTTTACAGTAAAGAAGTCTGAAGGAAAACTTATGTGATACCTGTCTTATCTCATTGCTTGTAGAAGGAAATGCGTATTGTGTTTGCAATCTCATGTAACTGAAGTTCAGCAATTCCTGACAAGTAGGTGTAACAACATTCTGAGAAGTTGAAACCATAGATGTACTATGGGTTTTGTGTTAAACTCTAAGTTAAATGGTCTTCAAGACTACAAGGTGGATTATCTAGAGGCTACAGAAGAATTTTGTATATTAAGAATTAGCAGACCTCTAGTGAAATATTTAACTTTATCATGTTAATAAGCAAAGATACTTCATCCACGTATTTTGACAACTGTAGTTTAGTTTCAATCAGAAATTATTAATGAGTGCATTATTAATGAGTGCACTTAAGGCATTATATTTTATGAAAATACTGAAATCTAAGCTTGAGATAGGCAGAACAGCATGATAAGAGATTGGGAGCATGTGTGCACGTGTTTCTGTGTCTGTGTGCAGAAGATGAAAATACCTCTATTTTTGCCATAAGATATGTGAATCCATTGTGAGTGACTGATGTTCTACTATGTAAGTTTACTGTGTGTCTGCTATGAAGATTTCAGGAGGACAGCAGGTTCTCTGCTTTCCGCATTTCTCCTGAAACCTCTGCATGTCATTACAGAACTGAAACAGAATACATCAGGGCTGTAGGACGATGTAGCATTATTCCATCTGTGAGAGAAAAAAGATCACTTAACTTGCTCTTAGCTGTGTTATTTGAGATTCACAAGATCTCTTCTCACTTGAATGATAAATGTCAAGTTCCCACAGAAGCCATCCCTTATTCTCATTAAATATAATGGAAAACATTTGTCCATGGCTGTTAGTAGCTTTTGTATTTTAATGTTATAATATTGATGAAATTAAAGTTATTTATTTTAATGTTATTTACTACAAAAGTCAATTGCTTAATCAAAAGCTGATTCCTTTAGGCAGAAAATATGCTTCTCCAAATTCCAGATTTTTTAGTGTTTATCCTTTTGAACTTGGATAACTTATGTTCTGTGTCTTAAACTTGACTAGTCTGTCTCAGGATTTAATTAACAATATTAGAAATATTAACATGTTTCTGGAGTTCTGGACTCCTATTAACATGTGATATTGTATTGCTCCCAGTTTTCTCAGCTGCAATGAATAGTCCAAACGCATCTTGGAGAGCTGAATGAAAGCTTTCATCTTGCTGAAGTTACCAGTTGTTGGTGATAAATTAGTGGAGTATTTTGGTACTGTGTTTCCATGTACATATGGAAATAAGGACCTATTCTGTGAGAACACTAAAATCTCTCTGTTTTTTGGATTTTCTTCAAAGTAGCTTGTATATCACTAGCACCATGTTGGACATATTTTTAGTAACTCTCGATGGACCATATCTGACACTCACCTAAGATGGTGTCCTATGTCTTTTAACTGGAGATTAACTATCCATTTGTATTATGAAATCAAATATACAGTTGACAGAATGTATCATGTTAAATTTATGCCAGTTTTATCTTGTCTTTCCTCTCCAGGAAAAGCCAGTTTCGTACAGAATGGATCTTTTGCAATCATACACTGTGATTTCAAGTTCAGTTGATCTATATTAAATCTGGGTTGTTTGCCCAAAATTTCTGTACCATGTCAGGTACAGATAGTATTTTCTTTGTTTTCATACTCAGAAATATCCAATTCCCTTTTAATCCCTTTATTCCCTTTTAATAATATTTCTTTGCCTAGCTCTTGACATGTGAGTTTTAGTGTCTTTGTTCTCCTGATCTGTGTTGCATTAAGCCTACACAGTGTGGTGAGGAATACTCATTTGGAATGCAACAGTTAAAACAGAAGTTTATTTTGTGTTGTAATGAGAACTACTAAGGTGGTCATCAGAGCAACTGTTTGAAGGAGAAGTATCCTTTTGTAAGCAGATTTGAGAAAGAAAGAAATGTGTCAGATAAGATGAATTATGGAAGAAATTAATGAGAGAAGGGGAAATTTAAAAGGGAAGTATGCAGAATACAGAAAAAAAGTAGGTAGGACGATAAGAAAGATAAGATTGTTTGGGTGGAGACCATGGTTTTCTCATGATTTATAGAGTTTTTCAAAATTCAAAGCAAAGCTGTGCCGACTCATGGCTACCCATAATATCAACACGTCTCTTATGAATCCAAACCAGAGAGGTTTACGAAGCTCTGGTACAAAGCAGATGGATGCATGGGACTTCAGTTTGCCCCAACCTCATCCACTCTCTCTCCCTCCCCATTCTGAATATGTCTGGAGAATTCAAAAAGTTTCAAGCAAAATCATCATGTTATAAGAGATAACATAATAAAGTCAAAGCCGAAGGAGAGTTTATCCTGTCCATTACTTCTTTCCTTTATTGGTATGATTCAGTCTTGTATTTCTTGAACAAGGAGGAACCAGTAGCTCATGCCTCCTCTCTTTATGCTCCCAGCACTGTTGGCTTGCTCTTTTCCTGTGCAAGATCCTTCCCTTACATGTGCACCTAGGACAACGTGTCTGTACTAAAGCAGATCTGAGTAGCAGAGGCTGAAAGAACTCAAGTCAAGAAGTCTTTAGGAGAGGAGAAGAAATCTCGTATTTCACTCCATAGTCTCTTAGGCAAAAAACGTTGGCATTAAACGTTGCTATCTAGTTGATGTTATTGCTTCCTCTACTCTTTCCTATTCCGTCTTTAACAAGTGTAAAATAAAAGTGAGACTGAGTTTTAGGAGCAATTCAGGCATGGCTGGCTCAGTTGCCAAATTCTGATTTACATAGCTGCTGATTTATCCAAAGATCGGTCTTGTTGATATGCAGTAGTCCAAACTCTTCCCTCGAAACCTAACGGAGCCCCAATGTCAAATAATTATCTACTGCATCTGTGGAGATCAGTGGGGGGTTGTCCCAGTGTTTTCAGGGCGGGATCTTAACGGTGCTCTGAGTGTAAATGTCAACAAAAAGGTGAAATGTCTGTTTAAAGTTACCACTCTCACCCAGCTGTTTAGAAACTTAGTATCTTCACCTGTAGTCTGGAAAAAATGGTAAGTGTAGAACAGTCAGTGGATGGTTAAATTAGGAAACACTGTATTATATTGTGTACTGTACTAGCTGGGTTTATCTCTTTATCATTTTGTTCTCATTCCAAGATGAAGTGGAAACTGGGCAGAGAAAGATTAATAGTCAGCAAACAGGGACACGGTGATTGGAGTGATGTTGCATATGTTATGTTGGTCCCAATTATTTCATTCGATAGCAGAATTTAATTGTATACCTGCATTGTGGAAAAGTTTTCAATTTGTCATTCCTTGTGACTAGGTGAAAGTTGCTCATTTAGATCAACCCAAATCTTCTTATCTGGATAATTCTGCTTTCTGTTTAATTTCTTGAAGACAAAGGAGAGATTGTGTTTGAGAATGAAATTAGTTGTACACGGTGATTTTTGCATTATTTTGTACTTGGCTATTGCTTACCATAGGTGAAAAGAAAGGAGAGGTGGGGGGGGTGTAAACCTCAGTGTAATTAATTTATGTGGGAGCTCTGATTGTCGTATGATTTTGATTTTAATTGTGACTATTTGATGCACGACCCAGTTGCTTCACAGTTCACTGTCAGTCCACCGTTTGGCCCTCCTGCCCTCTTCTCATAGAAGATGTTAAGGGCTGAGAAATGTGATTTTGTCACTGTTTATTAAAATCCTTGATCCTGTCCTTCAGCTTCTTTAAGGAATGGTTTTCCTTGTGTCATCTTCTGTTGTATAAAAACCGCTACTAAAACATTACCTGAGCTAGATTATTTCATTACTTGCTTTTAGATACTACTATCACCTAGCTTAGCAGCCTCCTGCTTAACTTGGGAGTCAGTAAGGTGTCCCTTTCCAAAAATTGGTCCGACACATATCTGCTTTATAGTTGAAGAGATGGAGACTCTTCTCCTGGAATAATTGAGAATAATATTTTTGATAGGTAATTGCTGACCCACCCCCTTCCTAATTGCTGGTTTCTCTTCTGTCTTTGTCAACTCTGGAATCCTTGTAATTCTGTTCTGCTCTGCTGTTCAGGATCAGAGTTAAATTTGAAAACATAACATATGAATAATATTTCCGCTTAGAGTGAAAAAATTTACGTCACGTGGCTGCTAACCAGTTTAAGAAAGTGAAAAACACAACGCTACCATTCTGTTTCAAAAATCACTTGCTAATCTGGAAACTTGGTCCCACTGGGTGAAGATCGAATGAAAAATGTGTGGCACTCAGCCACACATGACCTGCTCACCAAATCCAGAGGGAAGGTGTAAATAGGAAGTCTTTAGCATCTCGGAGTTGTTAGCTTATGCTGCCCAGCAGGCTCATGGGCTCTGGATATAAACAAATCGGTCTCTACTTGATCTTCTGCATGTCATGCTCTTCAACATCGCCATAAATTAATTTTTTTTATTTTTTATGGAGAATTCCTCTGACTGTGGAAAATAAGTGGCATGGCATTAGCAGCCTTGGCAAAATTTTATTTTGCATTAACAGTAAAATTCTATTTTCCTACACTGCTGTAGTTCTTGGGCTCCTTTTATCATGTTGGTATTTAAGCCACCCTTGTGTAATGTTTTCTATTTGTTAAAGCATCAGGGATCCTTTAACTTATCTGTGAAGGAGAAAATAATTGTGTTACCATGTGTGTTTGATTCTGCTACAGGGTCTTTCTCAAGTCTTATCACCACAAAATATGGGAAAACCCCTTGGAATAAAAGTCTTTTTTTTAAATTGTGTCACTTTTCCTAGCAAGTGCTCATGCTATAAAAACTGTTACAGAAAGAGCTTAGTTTTTGTAGTTTTCTGTCTTAACGTATCCTTCAGGAAAAGAATATCTTCACATCTCTTAATGGTGTGATAGCTTTCAAATGTATTGTTGTCTGAACCGTTGATTAAACAAAATGGTGCTGATTGCAGCAGGGTGGCTAAATGTGGACAGAAGTAGCTATTGCAGCCTGCTCACTAAGAAGTCATTTATCAAAGTTTTATCTGATTTCAGAGGCATTAGATTTATCAGTCACAGTTTATAAATGGCATGTCATCAGGATCAAACTGAAGCAATACCTTACTCAAGCGCTGCTGTAAAGCAAGTGTAAACATCTTCTGCAGATGCACTGTGTCCTTGCCCTAGGAGGTATGTCATGCAACATTATAATTATAGCAACTGTTAGTATTTTGTCTAGTTGTAGAATTACTTTTTTTTGTTGTTTCGGTGATCTAAGGTTGATTCCTGCTCATCACCCAACCCAAAAATGTTTACAATTTCACGATTGGAGAGAAACGCATAGCCATTTGGTACAATGTCTAGAAATAACTCTGGAAAAGTTGAAGGTGCCAGGGCAGGGCCTCATGGCCGGGGCTCATCCCACTGCCCCAGCCAGGGAGCAGGGGGCAGCCCCAGAGCGGGGCATCAGGCACCTCCCTGGGGATGGGACCAGCTGAGGGGCGGGCTGGGTGTCAGCCTGCTGGGTGGGGGTGCCAGGATCAGACCCAGTGAGGGGAACTTGGGTCAGAAACAGCCCTGGGGTGCCCAGACAGGACAGGGAGCCTCAGTGCCCTGGGGGCAGGTCTCATTCCCACTGAAATGGGCAGTTTATCCATAGCGTTTCCAGACCATACCTACTTATCTGATGAGCAAGGACGTTAAAGGCACACCGAATAACGCTACAAAAATTTGCAGCAAAATAATCCAAGAATGATGCACATCCAAGAAAAGGATTTAAAAGAAGCCTGCCTGATCTGAGAAATAAACCTGCTGTGTATCCCAGCCTGATTGAGAGTCTTGGGTTTGACTGTTTGGATGATGAAACCATTTCAGATTCAAGTGCAATCTGGAGGTAGTTTTATTAAACATAAAAATCCATTTGAGTCTAAATTAACCACAGTCGCTCTTTAACCAGCCTAAGAGAAAAAGTGCTAAAACCCCAGTAAGACAGACTCCCTGACAGCTCGCTTGGTTTTTGGGGTATGTTTTAAAAATTTTAGCACCCCATTCTGTATTTGCAAACTTAAACCACAAATTGTTTATTAAGGGTGAGGAGATTGTTTTAGACCCTTGAAAAGCATATACAACTACTTTAAGTGATTATGAAGGTAAATCTTATTGTCTGGGGAAATGACTTCTGCACAGCTATTTCTTTTATTGCTGTGCTGAATGTGAAGGCATTATTCAGTTTAATAAATCCTACTGTATCTCTCAGTCTGTGTAGGCTGATATAAATATCTCCAGTTATGTCATATTACCACCTTTGTACAGCTAATGTTACGTTCTTGATGACTGGTGGCTGATAAATGCAAAACCTCATTTGGTTTGTGAGTGATTGAGCGCTAACACTGTTTAGATTTCTTAATATACTTGTATTAGCATGAATAAGTAATGAGCATGCCAGGCTTTTTTGAATATTTGATTGTATCTTTATAATGGATTTGTGTCTCTCTCTTTGTGCTAATGTCATTGTAACTTTGTTGGTGTCATAACTCCAAGCCTTAGCAATCGATCTTTATCAGAATATCTTAAGTCAATTACCCTCTCATGGCCAAATTACTGTGTCATAATACTTTTCTTATAAAAGTATTCTGCATATTGCATTTAGGATACAAATAGGTACTAATTCTGTCTGCAGTATATTTCTCATTTCCGTATCGTGGCTTCTATTAGTGTATCGATCAGTGATTTTTGTTGTACTGTCTCTATAAGCATACATGCATGCATACATGAAACATTAAAGCTTCTCTTAAGTCTACTATTTATTAATGGACTAGCTGACCCTTAATACTCACATTCAGACATGTGCCCTGGACTTCTGCTACTTCTAAAAATTAAGCCCTAATGTTTACAGTTTCTTGGAAATCATCATCCATCATTTTGGATAGTGATTATCGTAGGAAGAAAGTATTCATTTGTCAGAGACTTCTGGTTATTCTAATAATCTAAAAAAATATGTACCTGCAGTACAGTAGATTTTCTTTCATCACCCTGCCTCATGTTTACTGACTGACTCATTTAACAAGTAGAGGAACTGAAAGAAAGATGGCTATTTTGTTAGTAGTTTATTAGTGGTTCCCAAATATACATTGCTTTTTCTATGAAAAATACCTAAACGTAAGACTACTTAGACCAGTGATATTGGCACGGTCGGGGTATTGTCTGGGCGTGCGTTGTTCTGTCTCTGCGCTTCTGAATATATGCTTCTGTTCTAAGGTGCCAAGCTTAACTGAATCACCCCTGAAGCAATATTTTTGGTTACAGAAATTCCCAAACCTGTTATGTGGACTTCAGTTAATGACAGACTTAAAACACTGCTGCTTCATGGCAGGTGTTGGACCCATTTCTGGAGATGCACAGTGAAATGTGATACGTAGTGCTACACATTCGGTACTTTCACTGCACATACTGGTATAAGTGAAACATGGATCCAGCTGCTGTATTTCATTACCTACTTTTACCAGAGAAACTGGTATGAGCTGGAACATAGGACTACTGGAGGTGGATCTGCCCCTCCCCTTTCCTTTAAAATCAGCTAGCCAAAATGCTTCCCACTTTTAAAGCTATATTAAGATATGTAAAACAAAATAACTCTGTAACAAGGCACAGAATTGCTGAATGAGGGGAAAAACCCTACAAAATGGGAATAAAATAAATTACTCCTGCCTGACAGAGAATGGGAAAGAGATGGTCCTATGCTCCTGTTTTGCTTTTCAGTCCATTGGCTTAGTGGCTTCTGCATTAAAACAAACTTCACACAGTCCTCTCCGATTCCTAGAAAATTTCTTTCTGTCTCAGCTCCGAGGCTTGGATCTGCTCCGTGCTGCTGACAGGCCCCTTCTTTTCTCTGGCTTTTGCTGCAAGCTGCGTCCCTGCTGTCCCCACTGTCCTGCTCCACCCGCTGCTCCCGGGAGCCTGCAGGGTTGGTCGCTCAGTCACTTCAAGGTCAGGCGCAAGGTTCCTCTCTTGCTTCGGCACAGGGTTCAACCTGATCACAGTACAGTTTTCAGAACAACGTCATCACATGGATTCCACTTTGCTACCTGTCCACAGAATGGTGTAAACATACCGTTTGCAGTCCTTAGACGGTAAGCTGTGAAGAAATCCATCAGATTGTTCTGTTTATCACAAACTGTTGCACTGCAGGATGGTCCCCGTTGAACATCTTGGTCCACTTTGTGTCTGAAAAAGAGGGCATGGTATGTTAATAATGGTGAATTTTAATTTTTTTTACATGATGTAGTGCGGCAGAATGTTGTGATTAACAAAGGAGAACCTGATCAAATGGCCTTCATGCTCCAAAATATTGCGCCTCTGCAGTGAAGGGAGTAAAAATGCTTCCTGAGAGTTTTGTCCTTGTTTTCCTTCTAGCTTCTTATATTCTAGAAAAAAGGTATTGAGTGTGCTTGCCGTGAGAACCCCACGTAGGTCTGTCACTGCTTTCCCGCAGAGCTGAAACACGTGCTATCACGGTGTGTCAAGATAAGCCCACGGGACTGTTGCAGAAAGCCATAATGAAAACATCTAGAAAAACCTCAGACTTTCACAGACTTGTCAGTGATTAGTCCAAAGATGAAACTTTGTGAACCTTCCTCACCTGTTTTTTTGAAACTCCCTACCTTCTATTTGGCCAGCAGTCTCCATTCCGTAGTCATATTCACACTACCTGCATTCCCGCTTGCACACAGTTCATTCAGGCCTGTTTCCCACGAGTCTTTATTCTGTGTACTTGCGTCCCGCTTTTCAGACACAAGCAGCATGCTCTCTGGATCAGCAACAGCTCACATCGAGTTTTAAGTATCTTGTCCTATTAGAACAAGTCATATATTTTGTAGCTTAGTTAGAATCATGTGGGAGAATCAGAAGGGTCACATCTCCCTCTGGTTTTTCACAGAAGAAAATGAACGTGGTATAGTTCATATTGATGCCAAGTACATAATCATATTTCCCTCCTACTTACGAAACCTTAGCCTCAGAATTTTATGTTAGATGAGCAGATGCATTACATGGGATGTTTTCCAGATTCCTTTTTAAAAATCTGAGTCACTCACTGTTTGCCATGCGAAGTCCTTTACTCTGTAACAACGTCCCTAGACCATTTGAATATGCACCAGGAAACATGCTGAGCAAATTACTAGATTGAATACAAAATTTTTGTGAATTTTGTCATTCAAGTTAAAAAAATGACATGGGCATCAAAAATTAATTATAAATTATAAAAAGACAGTCTATATTTGCACCTGGTTTTGAACAAAGCCTTACGTTTTTGCCTCACGAAACATGCTCAGCCATGAACTACATGATGGTATCATGTGGACCAGCTCTGATGACTTGAAGGTTTCATAAACTTATTCATTTGAAAGTGTGATAATAAAAATTGAGGTCGTGGACAGTTTCAGAGCATACCCAACTGGACAAAATTTTGGTATCGCTATGACTTTTCTGCAACATTTTGTATTGGTTGTGTTGAGCATGTCTGCATTAAGCAGGTTGGCTTTCGTGGTTCTTCTTCTTAACACTATGTACTATGCAGGGAGCCATCGCTGGGTGTTGGTCAGCTATGCAGGGTTGGTTCACACGGCCTCAACTTTGAGGAGGTACGTTGCAAGTAATGTTAGGAAGTTTACTTTATGTGGTTGGCTCTTGATACTTATTAGTTTATCATGTAAATACCTTCACGTGCATGATTATTTCAGTGATACCCATATTTTATCTCGTATTCCATGAATTCTCTGAAGATTTCAGTTAAGTTCTGTCAGGTGAAAACGATCTGGTCTGTTAACATTAGAGAAAGAACTTCAGAACATTTTGTAAGAACATGTGTTTGGTGAAGTGTGTGTGTATGAATTTTGGGAAGAAAAAATTATTCAGAATGGTGCATGGCTTAAAACAGCATGACAAGCATGGAGCTCACAAGAAGACTTATGAATTTTTTTACTGCTATATACTTATAACTCTCCTTTCACATCTGCTTTGTATTTTTGTATTTTCCCAGCACTTTCAGAGCCACAATTCCAATTGTGGTTTTATTAAGTGAGCTAGAAATGGATTGCATAGGTGCAGGTGAAAGCAACATCTGGCTTGCTAACTTTATGATTGTCGGAGAGTAAGGACAACTTTACTCTCTGATGTAATGTTATTCCTCTTGTCTTCCAAAAATGAAAAAAAAAAAAAAAGTTATTTTCTTCAGGGTGCATCGTCTATGAAAGGGCTTTATGAGGATATACCCTTACAGAAATTCTTTTTGTGTACCGTCTTAAATGTTAACAACCAAAAGACACAAACTTTAGTAATAGGAAAGAAAAACAAATTGCTTAACATGTGGATAGTATTTCATTCGTGCTATTTCAATACTTTTGTTAAATGAAAGATTAAAAGTGGCATTTTTAAAGAGAAGGCTTGATAATGCTCCCACTTCAGTAAGTAGTACAAGTAAACTTGCTAATAAGCCCCTCTAGGCTTGATGTCTAACATGTGTGGCTTTATGGCGACTGGAAACTTGCAGTGTTCATGTTTCAGAGCAGACATCTTCACTGCTCCGCCTGGTAGAACCGATCACCGCATTGTTCATTGCTAGACCTCAGTCTGACTCACAAAGAGCAGAAGTACTGGAGTCGCGCAGAGAGAGCTCGTTCTTACTTTTTGGAGATTTATTTTCTTTAGTGTTTGATTTTATTCTGATTGATATCTGTCATATCTAGTGAGAAGAAAGGCTACCTACTCTTTTAGAGAGAATGCCTTTCTACAACGTGCCTTCTCTTGGGACGCAAAACAGCCTATATGGCAGAGCTACAGGCCTTGAAAACAAGACCCAGGTGGCTGAGGGATTATAAACCTTGGAGTTAGCCAGTTCTAGATTCCTGGCTTTGCAGCAGCCCACTCGGTGAGTTATTTCCCCAGGCCAGATATAACCTAGAGATTATATCCCGGAAATAATAAGGTCTTTTGTTGGCTACCTGTTTTTAAACTGTATTATTCCTGTATTGGACTTCTCTGAAAATTGTTATGACGCCCCATCTCCCTAAGTTGGAAAACTTTATTTAATTCAGTAGTATATTAGATGTGTTGAGTTTGAGTGTTAGTGGCTGTTGTCCCTAGGAATTTACTGATTTATATATGGCAAACTTGTCTGGGTGAGCAAAGACCGTTTTCTCAAATTCCTCAGCATAGTGCTTTCTCTTATGTTTCCTGGTTGAAAATTCCTTCTCCTTTTGACCACTGAGAGACCATTATTAGCTCTTCTTTTACTCTCATGATATAAAAGCATTTTGGGGGGAGTTAATTAACAGTCTGTCCTTTTCCATATTCAGAAGTTTTAAAAATCTGTTTAGTTCCTGGGGAAAGCATATATTAAAATAGAATATTGCATGAAAAAGCCACATCCAGATATTACTTCTGAGATAAAAGACCCGATAAGGAAGCCAGTAACTTTCTGTCTTTTTTGCTTGGGATGTGTACTAGGCATTTCCATGGTGATTAGTGTTTTATAAATGCCAGAGATAAATGGTCACAAGAAACTGCTGCAAACAGCAATAAGTATTGAAGTAAAGGCTTAAACAGTCCTCTCCTACCAGCTTCCCCTTGTGATTCACTCCCTGTGAAACTGCAACTTGTGGGCCTAGCTGACCGAGCTAAAAAGCTTGTGTATAGAGTTTGTATTATCTTCCAACCACCTGGCACTTCTATATTTTCACTTTCTTTAAAAATATATATCGCCATACAGTGGCTCAAAACATATCAATACATTTGTTGTAACGTTGGCAGCATTTGTTGTCAAAACTTACTCCCTTTTTGTGGGGAAAAGTCCTAATAAGCCCACACGTAATGGAAATTATAAATGACAGCTGCCAGTCCCGGGAGCCCTGCCTGCATGTGCAGTCCTGCCGGGAACCCAGAGCCTGTGTCAGATCAAGTCACTCGATTGGCAGTTCTTGTTGCTCTCTCTATGCCAGCTGGCAGATTACCAATAAGAATAAATCATACAAAGTGGGAATGATGATATTGTTGGCACCTGTTGAGTAAGGTAAAGTCTGTTTTACTTATAAGCCATAGACTATGGAAAATCGACCAAATCCCATCCTGTATATCATACCTGGGCATTTTTTGTGTTTGTACCTGGAAGTCTGTGTAACTTGGCAATGGCAAGTGGTACTCTAGATACAAGCCTGGCTTGAAGCATCTTCTTTCCTAAAGAGGTGTTGTAAATAGAGCCCATCTCAAAATTACTATCAAAGTGCTACAGTGCAGGAATTGCATTCATTACATTAAATGCACAATTCAAGGGTGAGGCTTTTCAAGGGATTTGGAGGGGTGAACTTCATTCGTGCAAGGTTAGTTGAAAACAGTTACCTTGAGTTCCAGTCAAAACCAGCTTTGGTTGCAGACTGTGATTAAGGTTTATCTTGTGTCATGTTTAGTCCACAGTGGCTGTGGTTTCCTAATTTGCCATCATCGAGCATCGGATTCCTGTTTCCAGGACAGAACCAACACTTATATCCTATTGCTGGTCTCCCCATGGTGTGTGGGAACACTATGCCAGCTATATATATGTCTTATAAATGCAGGAAACATTCGTAACTTTGGAGTTCCCGTGTTCTGAACTCTAATTTTGTCCTGTGCAAAGTGGCAATAGTAACACGAATATTTTACCCGTTTCAGCTTCTTTCTCTGCTTTGTTTGATTTTATTCCTTTTCTTGTGGATACCATAGGACTTACAAGTGTGTTCAAAATGTCGCGTTTCTATGTGGTTTAATCTCTACTAGGTGTTTACTGGATCTGAATGCCTGTAACAAACCAACCACTTAGTATTCTTCCTGATAATTAAATGTTCGATGTGATCACCTAAAACCTCGTAAGCTTAAGGTTTTGAGGCAATAGTAAGGAAAACAAAAATTGCCTCATCTTTTCAGATGCCTGTGTGCTCTGCATTAATTCGTACAATAGATTTTTTTATACTAAAGTTTTCTTAAGATATGACAAGTGATTATTTCTTTAAGTATGTACTCCATCCATTATTAAATTGATTATTCAAATCTCATTTAAAACAAGAGGCCAGATGGCAGTATTCCAGTATTTGTTGCTACTAGCAACCACAAACCCCAAACTGAATGATTTTCCATTTCTCACTGTGGATGAAGGGATCTCTTCATTTTACATGCAATAAAAAGAAGCTACAGCTAACCAATTACAAAACAAGATTGTTACACCAATACTTCATAAAAATAATTTCCTGACACTCTGTTACACTTGTTGATGAGCTCATAAAATATGCGATCTTTTTCTAGGTTTGCTGACTTTGTTACCAATTATAATTTTTAGTTAGAATATTATTGTCGTGAAAGGAAGGTTTGGGTTTTTTTGGTTTTGTTTTAACTAGTTCAGATTATGAGATTCTAATTAACAGGATTATGACTTTCTAAGAAAGTATAAGAAAAAATAAAATTAAGAAAGGCTCAGAATGTAATTTACCCGATGGCTGATACCTGTGATTCAAGTAAAAGAAATGTATATTTAGAGTAAACTTTAAGGTGATATAATAATGCAAAATGACAATTGGAGAATCGGTGCTTAATGTCTTTTCAGAAGTATCTATGATTTAAAAAATAAGGACTGAACCGATAACTAGAACTTACTCAAAGTCTCACTCTTAGCATTTAGGAGTCCCACAGCTGACCATTTCAGCTAATTAGCCAAAAATTGACAGTAGGGCAAGGACTATCTGTGTCTTCTCCTTAATGATAACTTGCTGCATAGTAAAAAGTGATGTCAGTATAGCTCATTAATTGGTATCAGAGAAGAGATAATAACAATAATAAAGAAGAATATGTAGAAGTAACTTTTTCATTTTCATATAAGGGGCTGTTTTGCATACAACTCATTTCTTCATATGTGTACTTATAAGCATCTAAATGTATGTGTTTCCTGAGTATGTGTGAGCTTGGCACTGCAGATATGAAAGCTGAGTATTTTAATGGTACTTGACTGAAACTTTATTTTGGTCATAATATTAAACGGTCTAGAGCTGCATGTATTTTGTTACTTCTTGTTTGTTCTTCGTTCCCTATCAGATCAAGTAGTAAAATTCCCACCAACTGTGGTGCATACCACTGGCCCATTTTTCCTTGGTTGCTCTTTAGACAACAAAATTTCTGGTCAATGATCTGCATTTCTGCATAACTGTAAATTTACTATACATTGGGTATTAAATGTAACTAGACTTGTTTCTTAATCTGTGTAGGAGATGAGAAAATGGGTCCTAAATGACAGATGTTACTGAGATTGCTTAATGCGCTGCCAGAAAGTTCTGAGAGTAAATAAAGAGGCTAGCACCAAAAATGAGATAGTATAGGCAAATATGAAGGTATCCTTTTGTTATTTATTCAATTTAACAAGAGATTTTAGTAAGTTAAAAATTCTCAGAACTAACTTTTGAAATAAAATGCCTGGTTAATAGTAAACATCCTCAGTCCCATAATCTAGAGACTATTTACACTCTGGTAATTTCAAGAAGCAAATATTAGCTTATAAATGCTGTGATGGCAAAATGTGCTAGCATACATGTTAAGTTTCTAATCAAACATTGCAAAAATTCATTAATCAGTATTTCATAGTTCATTACAGTCTGACTAATTTTGAAATCCTTCATGTAAATTGATTAAATGTCTTCAGTATTCAGATAAATGGGCTTTTGTTTTAAGCAACCTTTACTGCGAAGTCCATATTTCTCCAGGATTGAGTTCTGGTAACATTTGACTGTCATGTCTGACATACTAGCCAGTTGCCATTTCACCCCTTCTTCTTCCCTTCCTCTGTATTCCAAATATCTCATTGACCAATTGTGAGAAAAATATTCTTAAATCTTCTTTAGACGTAACAGGTCATAGTTAGAAAGTGTTCCATCATCTACTGTCATCAGTCAGCAAAGCTTTTTTTTTTTTTTTTTTTTGCGTAATGCAACTCTTGCCCTTGTTTAAAGTGTTTAGGGGAACTGTTTTGCTGTAGAGATAGCACACATGTGAACACCTCAGGTTGGTGATCGTCTTATTTTAAACAATAGAATACACGTGGAAAATACTCTAAGGGCAAAAGCTCAGCTGTAGCACTCAAATACGTGTTGCCTTAGTACGCAAGCATTTAACCAGGGGCACACTGCCCTCCGAATATCCTCTGCCTAAGGCAGCCCCCGAAGCTGCTGCCGAATGCCAGCTCCCACCAGGGACGGGCAGGACTCTGCGCTCCGGCAGGGCAGAGCTCGCTCAGTGGGGCTGCTGAAACGCCAGGGAGGACTCTGGTTTCACTGAGCCTTGTGTTAGGTTTTACAGTTTTATGCAAGACTGTGATGGGAGATTAACGGAGCTACTGCAGAACATAGTGCTTTTTATTAGAGAGATACCACATTCTTTCTCATGTAAACACCCAGCAGTTACTCTATATGGCAAACACAGAGAACAGCCTCGTAGGGTCTTCTGCAAAATAAATTCTTGTGAAGGCATAGTGCTGGCTGGAAAAGTAGCGGCCATATGCTCGTTTACTTTACTGTGCAATTTAAAATTTCTACTGTGAATTTTTAACTGGCTTTTCAAAAGCGTTCGTCATGGTTTAATTATTTCAGAGCTCATACAATGTGAATGTAAGGGCCTGAAGGGTGGCCAGCATATATTAAGTTGTCAAGTAAAAATCTGACTGCAGAAGTTTGTTGGTTATTCAGCTAGAGTCTTCTGTGTATCCAGATAAGGGATTTACTCTGTGTGTCCTCTTGGGTGTTTTTTTAAAATCCCAGTATACTCTTAATATACTGATCGTCTTGCTTGTGCTGAGATCTCTAGTCCGCCTTTTGCAAAAGCTGCAGAGGTGGCAGCTTCTCTGATCTGCCTTGGATAGTGCCATCTTTTGATCTGCATGTTCTGCCCTGACTGTTTCCTCTGATGCTCTAGAAAGGAGATTTTGGTCTGCATTGTTTTCCTCTTCTCACAGTTTGGTAAATGAACTGGGACATCTGCAGATTATGTAAATTATTTTGCTTAATTTTTACTAGCATTGCTGCAGCGTGCCCTTTTCACCCCTTGACAAATTGTTTCTGGAGTCTAAGATTCTTCTTACTTAGTTCCTTCTCGTTACTTCTGTGCTCCAGAAACACGATCTTTCTGCAAGTTATGTCTTCAGCAAATGAGGGAAATGGTATACTGTTCGCTCCCTGGTCGCTCTGAGATGCACGTAAATCGTAAGATGCAATTGCAGGAGCACAGCCCTCAGTAAAGCCAGAGCTGCATCTGCCCTAACTGATGCTTTATTTATTTATTTTTTTATGAGCAGTTCAGTAGCAGTTGCCACGACAGTATCTATAAGAATAAGAGGCAAAGCCAACTTTAACCGAAGGCAATTGCTCTGCTCTTGAAGAATATCTGCGTTGTTTTGATTTGATATTTAAAAAGAAATAGGATTCCAGGAGGTACAGGATGATCTAAAAGGGCTGATCTCAGATAAGCAGAGAACTTCATGAAAACTTGAACCCCGAGAAAAATCTAGTAGACAGTAACACAGTAAATCTAGCGGACAGTAACATGTTACAGTTGTTGCCTTTGTTTTTCATCATTTAGGAGTTGATTGGCAAGCCACATCTTGTAGTGAAACATGCTGCTTCTGATGACTATAGAGGTATTTTTTTAAAACTGGCCATGGCCAAACTGAAACCAGATAGCTGTTTTGGATCAATGTTGTTTTCAAATATTTATGTGTATTTAGTCTTGCATGTTCTTTCTTATAGGCTGTACTGATCACATACCATGTATAAGCAGAATATACCTTAATTTTCTTCCTGATCTTTGCTCAGTCAGCATGATTAATCATTTCAGTGACCTTTTAACCAAAGGTTTGAAATTTTTCACGTGACATTCTCACGTCTTCCTCTTTAGTTGGCACATTCCCCTAATCGCCGCTTTGTTTGGATCCTTGGCCTTTGCAGCCCTTTTGAAAGCCCAGCAGAATGCCCGGGTTTTCAGATGTGTAATGCTCACCCACCAAGGAAAGGCTTTCAGGAATGTGCTTCATTTCTGGCTTATCTTGAATTCTTTCCCTGTTTTAACACTTCCCAGTTTTTCTTCATCTATTGAAAGACTTTCAGTTTTGAGATAGAATTGTGAACTTATTTTATTTTAGAGCAATGACTTTTTAGTATGGCTCAAAGTCTGATACTGTATGAAACCTATCAAGATGCCTTCAGCACTTCACAAGACTAGTATTTTATTGTTTTAGCAGAGCCTTTTTGAGGTAAAATACTATGAGCTAGTTTTTGTATGTTGAGTTCTTAATCATGTGAACAGCCTTGGTTGTTTCTTGGGAGCTCTGCTCTAAGAATTACAGAATAAAGCCCAGTAGATATAAGCCAACTCATCGATGAAGGAGTTTTGTATCTGCTTTTCCTCCTAATCACTATTAAAAGTGTAAATGTTTGATTCAACTGAAGGGAGCTGCGATGAGTTCAAGGGTTTTTATGATAAGCTTTGACCAAGCTATTAAAATGAGACTTTCAAAGGTATTAGGTACTTAATTGAAATCCCTTGGAATATCTGAACTGAGATGCTCAGTCGTGTCCCTTGCTGGAATTTGGTGCACAGCTGATACCAAGAGCTGTCAGAAATTCCACTGGTATTTTGACACAATTTGCAATGATGTGCAGGGACAGAAAGGCATTCTTCTCTCTTTCAAACTTCTCCTCCTGTGGATTATTTGATGTCAATAGTAAAATTTCATCTTTTTCCTTTCATGTCAGTCTAGAGGAAAAAAAAAAAAAACAAAGACTGGAAAAGGACTATTTCAAGTAAATTTTTTACACTTACCAGATCCCAAATGACATTTATTTCCACAATGTTATTCCTAGTAAGCATTTTATTTAACAAAAGAGTAAATCTTTCAGAAAACAATTACATATGAATACTTCTATGCCTATCTCTGTTTTTTCTGAACAAATTTCTCCTTTAAGGTTTGCAAATTTTAATTCCAGTGGTAGTACTTTTTTGTTTCTTTAAGCAGCAGCCGTGTCAGTAGCTGTGCAATAGTATGTGTTCCAGCTTTGTTTCCTGTAGTAATTTCATAGCATATGCCTTCAGTAAAGATGCTGTACTTACACGTATAAGGTGAGCAGAATACAGAGGATATGCCTCCTAGTTACCCGGGAGAGATACCAACATGTGAAAGACGAAAAAATATTGAAGCAATATGTACTTCTACCTAGCTTTTATGAACATAAAGTTTTGAAACAATTTATCCCTCACTTCAGTAATATTTGTGTCTTTCATAAATCATATTTACATATATTTTATGGAAAAATAGCTCCCCTTACTGCCTCTGTAATAAAAGAGTCTTTGCAAATCTGCTCCCTAATAAATTAAAAGTAGCTGGCCACATCTTTTTTGAAAGTCATAAAGGGGAATTAAGTGCCCATCTCCCATTAACTTTTGATGATGCCTGAGAAAATCTGCCAGAAGATTTCTCACAGATGCCTCCGAAGCCAGTGGCTTGGAGTTTACTTTGATTTTAGGAGCAAGAAATTTGCCATGTTACACTCTGCTTTTTGTCTCAGAGAAGATCGTTGTTTAGTAATGTGCCCATGCCTAACACGTGTCCCCCTCTCCCCCCCAAAAAAATGTCAACGTTCAAAGGCTGAGGATGCTTTACTTCAGCAATACAGGCTTTTATAATGTTATAAATGTAATTTTTTTAAAACCATGCCTTCTGATATGTCTTATTGTATGGCCCTAATAAAATCCTCAGTGATGTGTGTAGAAGTTCACCTCCCCAGAACAGTAGTTGTCCCCCCAAGCAGCATTCGTGGCAGTGGCCGTTGCCATTAGAGGCGGCCCGTATGAAAGTGGAAGCGTGTAACTTGTGTTCTTGCTTGTCCGTTCACATACTGTGTGCCTTTGGCAGAGTGTCTCCCATCTTGGTGACTGTCTTCCTTCTCCTCTCTAGAGATTTTAAGATATATGGACTAGAATTTATTTTAGTGAGTGTTTGTGCAGCATTTGCTCAATGGAGCACTGATCCTGAATCCTGTAAGTAGATAATAGCAAAATGGGTTCCGAAAGGCATGAAAGGTACGAGTAACAGTATAGGAGCTAGGGGTGTCTTCAGTTTCCATTTTCCTATTGTTTCGTTCCAAAAATTGTTTGCTATATAGCTGTTTTGCTGCGCTGTAGCATGTTGCTGTGTGGCATATATTTTGTAGGTATACTGCAGAGAGGGTGGAAAAGCACAAGACCAGAGTCACTCATGACGAAACTTGACTGCACAAGCTCAAAGAGGTTTTTAGTGTTAGAGTTCTCCTTGCATCTACTGAATCCTTTACCCTTGGTGGTGGTAGCAGCTGCTGGAAACACAGCCACAGTAGAAATAAGATTGCTGTAGTTCTGAAGGCAATGAACTAAAAATGAGCAATCGGGGTCTACAACAATCTACGGACACGGGGAGTAAAATCTTCCAAATGGCTTAATTAAGTCTGTTGTGCAGGCTGAGTCATTGATCCAAAGGTGACTGTCTAAAAAGGGGGCAATTTGGTGGAAAACCATTTTTTTCTTGGATTAAAAATTACGAAGTAAAATTTAAAAAAAAATGGAGATTTGTCTATAATTAAGACTTCTTCGTGTGTACTGTTTTTTTCTCCCTCTTCACATTGGACTTTCAACTTATTAAACTGAAAATCAGAGAAAATAACTTAAATCTGTCCTATACGCAATACCCATTAGTTCGATTTGAGTTAATTTTCTTTGGAAATTAAAATAAACTATAGGTAGTTTGCTAAATAAAAGCAAGATAAACTTTATGATCCAATGGTGATGTAAGCACTTTTTGTTCTCATTTACAATGGTAAATTTGATCTGGATTAGCTATGAGGAGCTACATATCTAACAAAGCATTTAACAAAAAATTAAGAGAAAATGTCTTTATATTGAAACCATTTCTCAAAACTAAAAAAAGGGTGCTTTCTGAAAATATTGTCAATATGCTAATAAGAATGATTTTAAAAGATTTTGCTAGAGTTTGAATCTAAGCAGCTAACGTTAGACAAGGGTTAGCTATGTAAATCCAACTTGAGTTGCCATTATTAACCATTAATCTTAAAATAGATGAATCCATAGACACTGGAATCATACACTGATAATTTAATATAAATGTATTAGACTTGCTAATAATATTCTGCCAAGGCCTGTTTTAAGCATCTGAAAAAAACACAGACTAACTCCTAGTAATAACATAATTTTAGACAGTATCTTAGTTTGGGAAAATATGTTTTATGTTACAGAATTTCAAAAGATAAAAATATTTTAAAATGTTCTCCTTATGCTTCTATTGTATTTTTACTTTATTGCTGGTGATTTCTACTTTTGACTAGCTAATGGGAATGTATTTTTTCTCTGTATTGCTATTACCTCTTCCTGCTACTTTCCAGGTCACTAATTTTTCTGCTTAGAGTTCATTCTGCTTAGACCGATATGCTGTCTTTTTTAATGAGGTTATTTCTGGGTTATTAGCCTTCCTGTTATATGATACCTTATGTGAAAGATCTAATTGATGTAAATCAAACATAGCTTGCAGAAGAAAATCAAAATGATCTTTTAGATATTTTGTAGGTTCATGTGTATCTCAGAAATTTTGTACTTAAAGCTACTTTTTAGACAAGAGGGTTATATGTGGCTAATAACACAAATAAATCTTTTTTTATTCATACATTAACAGGTTCAAAGAAGTGGAAATTGAAGAAATGCATTGGCATTTTGGTTTGCTGAATAAGCTTTAGATGGAAATTACTCTGAAAAGTATTTAGTGGGAGGGGTTTAATTGTACAGTTCAATAACCTCAGTAACATTTTTTTATTAAAGCATTCTTACATAAGCCGTTAAGCTTTAGGTTAATTTTTACTGTTATTTTCTGGTTATATTTAATAACAGAGACTGGAAATACAACTAAGACTGTGCTATACCTTGTTAACACTTTTAAATGGATTACATGTATACTGCCTTCTTAGATTTTTTTTTTTTCTTTTTGCAAATTTTGCAGTCAAAAGGATTGTGTTGTTCTGTTACACATATTAAAAGCATGTTGTATTTCAGTCATTTTGCTTGTGGCAATCAGTAGTGTCAATGGGAATTGTGTGACTTTTGTATATACATCATAATTATACAGGAAAGTAAAATGCAATTTATTCTTTTTCACACTGGCTTTCCCCTCCTTTGAGGTCTGATATATTTTACCGGAACCAAAATGTCCTAGTTTAAAGGTACATGAGTGACCTTTATGTAAACCAATTCATATTCTTCTATACTCCCTGTGCATGTTTTACATAATGTACACATAAAAGACATGTTGTTTCTTGAGAAAATATCTGGCACTATACACCCCAATTTACCTAGCTGTGAATATTTAGAGATGTATTGCATTGGAATTTAAAGTTTCTCTTGCCAGCTGTCAAGTTTTTGGTTGTTTTGTGTTATTTTGGTTCTTTTTTTGTTTGGTTGGTTTTGGTTTTTTGTTTTGGTTTTTATTATTATTTTGCCTGTGTTTTAGGGTTGGATTATGTAGCACTGTCAACCTCTGCTGCCACACCTTAGTTCTATTTAATACATGTACAAAATTGTTTTTCCAGCAGAAAACTAGGACAAAATCCCATTTTGATCTGCTTTACAGCTCTCTAATGAAAGACAGTCTCTAATAAAAAAGCCTTTGAAGCTAATAGGATACATTTTGTTTTGCTTTTGCTCAGAGCTAGCAAAGCACCCATTAGTATTCCTGAATCACTAGATTTATTTTATTTTTCAAGAACCCGAGAGAATTCCTGGTTTTGAGGGATACAAACATAATAAAATGTTGGAATGTCTGCTGAATCTTGTGCTGATCTTCTGAGCACGCTTAGAGTCAATGAAACCTTTTGTGGGAACCTGAGCAGGCCTAGACTGAGCTGTGTCTTCTGGAAATGAAACAAACATATTTGCCTATAGACAATGTGTTTTCAGACAAAACTTCCTGGTGAATTTTTGAGAGACAATAGATTGTGTGAGAAATTATAGTGAATAAAAACATACATCACAGAAAATAACATCAGTTTAAGCAATAATTTTTTTTTTTTCTTGTTGCCAGTGAATACAGAAGAAATCACAACAGTTCAAGTAAAGACATTTCCCTGTTGGAGGTGAGTTAGCAGTTGTTAAACGAGAGAAAGAAGATGATAATGACAGCTAATTTCTAAGAAGCTACAATTTTGTGGTTGTCAAAGCCAGACACACATTTCAGCAAGTAAAGTTAGATGTGTCTGTTTCTAATTTGATGACTTCTAGTACGCCATTTGGACATTGCGGATTTAAATTAATGAAATTAGTTTCACTGACATAGTTTTCCCAAAATTCACTGCTAGGTTCATGAGATTTCAAAGTATTGACATTATTGTTGTTTAAGATGCTTAATTTGAACTGAGGACCTTAAAGGACCTAACAAAAGACCTAGGCAAACTGAGTTTAAGAATTAGATAGGATATTATAATTTATTTCCTTGAAGCACATAAATTGAGGGTGAAAAAAAGTAAAACAAATGAAAAAGAAAACACCTGATACCTTTGTTGAGGAAAAAAAATAAAAGCAGTATCTGGAATTCCTTCCACAATATCAAGTGGATCCAAACTAACATCTACTTGGGAAAACTTCTTACAGGTACATCCGATATCAAAAATCTCTTGAGAAAACTGTTGTACAGTGGCATTGTCTGGCATAGCAAAGACAGGTTCTGTTTATAAAACTACAGAAAATTTCCTCCACTGAGGAGGAAGGTAAATGAACTTGTGGGTTTTCTGGAAGGTTTTTCCTGCAGCTGCTCGCTGCTAGATGGTGCAACAGTGCTGTGGCTGCCAGAAGGTCCTCTACAGAGCGCCTTCATATCGATACCAATGTTGCCTATTCCACGTGCAGCAAATGCCATGAAATACCCTTCTAGCAGAGTCACATTCTTCAGCAGTTACAGAGATGCGATACAGTGGTACTGCATATTCAAAAAATCTGGACTGTCACTTGTCTGGGTAATCTTCTCCACTAGACCCTTTCTTTTCCTGGAAACCCATAGTCTTGTATCTGGAATCCTTGCTGGACTATCTGGTTCAGTTTTATGGATTAATCTGAGCATGGAATTGTTCTGCAGGTTACAATAGAAGTAGAAAGTCTTTAATCCTAAATTGTGTCTCTTCAAATTTTAGCTAAGTCCAGCCCACAGTAACTTGTGCCTTGGGCTCCATCAGGAGCTAGAGTGGTTCAGAGTGCTCTTCTGTGTGTAGCCCACAGTATGATCTGAGGAGCCTTTTGAAAGCCTGGGAGAGTTGAACAGAGATGGCTCTAGTAGTACGATCCCCAAAAACTGATGTGTGGAAGTAGGCATAAATTCAAACCATGAGTCTTGCAGAGAGCTTGGTCCCTAAATGTTCCCGTAGCAGGTGATGGTCTGGATGGAAGGTATTCCTTTAAGATCCACCATCACAATGCAGTTGAAACAGCTTTTGTTTCACGTTCCTAGCTAGATGAAGCTCACCATTGAGCAAGGAGACCTCTGCTACATGGCTTTAACTGACAAATTGCTGAACAGCCCAGTCCTAGGGCTGAACAGGAGCCCAGGATCAGTTTTGGGCTGGGAGACCCATACATCTGCAAGGCCTCAAAAATTAAGTCCTTGTAGGATGCATTGTGTGGGAGAGTTTTTTTCGTAAAATGTGAGCTTGCCAGGTGTATCCTTTGCAATACAACAAAGTAAATTCTTTTCTTCTGCATTAGTCCTTGTGTTCTATTGCCCACAGCAGCTCAGTTCTGTTTAGCTGTGGGCTGCTTACCCACAGCAAGTAACCGAAATGTATGATTGTCTGAAAATTGCTTATTTGTCAAGCTCTGTTAATTCTAAAGTTTATCTGATGATTTATTATTTTAAAAGTAGTATATTGATAACAGAGGTTGTGGTAGAATGCTGCTAGAAAATAGGAAGTTTGTATTTATGTGATAAAAGCAGCAGTTAATTTGCATTATTCTATATAGTTTTTATTGGTTGCACACGTCTAAATGCAGTCACACAATTGCTGAATGCTGTTGAGGTCCACGCATTGCTCAGTGATGGAAGACAGCCACTATAAGACTTCAAAGCATGTTTCCATCAGTTTCCTCTTGTAAGGCAGGTGGATGGCTGACTGTCCCCCAAACTGGCCTGTTGGGCTGACAACAAATGTATCTGAATTCATCCACAAAATGCTTGGTGTTACTTGAAAAAAAGTCTGAAGAGGCAAATATTAGTAGCTTGTTTGGCAAAAGTTTAACTGAAAACAAATGACCAGTTTTCTAGTGCTTCTGTTTTGTATTTACTTTACTTACTAGTGATATTAAATTAATAGTTTACATTCAGCTGATATTAGAGTTTTGGGTAGTGTTAACAGTTGGGTGAAACAACATAGATTTGTTTGCAGCATATGGGCTGGGGCCGGGGGGGGGAGAAGGTGATGTGACTTTTGTTCCTTCCCTTCCACACTTTTCTGATTTGCACTGAAACAGTAATGAGAAAGAAAATGTATGATTGTTTTTCCCTTCTGTAATAATTCTTATTTGAATTCCTTAGATGTTTCATTATCTTCGGTATTGAAGAGCTGGCTTGTTCATAACTCAATGTCTGCCTCTGTAGGACCTAAGCCCTTTTCGCATGCTTTGAAGTAATGGCCACTAACCATCACAGCTCGTTCTGCTCTCGAGTGGAGCTGCACAGCCAGGGTGGCACGGCCAGACACTGCTGCTATCTTGCCCTTGCAGCTCATAGCAGCCGGCAGTAGAAGCAAAAGAGTATCCAGTCAGTAGAGATGCCATAAAGATATGCTAGATTTGGCCATCTGCCATACATGGAAGATAGCATCCAGTCAAAGCCTGAGTCTCCCACTCCCTATACTTCCTCTGTTGTCCTGGGCTTACAGGAGACCTCTGTTGTTTCTGGTTTTGAAGCTATCCAGAGATGACATTGGGCTAGCACAGGTCTTGCAATGTGCAGCGGTGGCGAGTGTCAAATAGCTTATGTTGTGTGTTTCCCCAAAATTAAGGATTTAGGCAGTTTGTTATAGCAGGAGGATCTAATCACATGTCCTCACCGGGATAGACCTTTTCGTGAAGAGAGCACAAACGCTTGAAGCTCCTTACGCTGCTGCAGCATTGGGAGGTGCGTACTTTCTCTACAATGGAGGTTTTAAGAGGTTGAATCTTTGAAACTGATCATGTAGCAATTTTTGGCTTTGTTTTAAAACAACAAAAAAGCTATTTCCTTTCATTTACATTCCAGTCCTGGATATGTGCAAATGCTTTAGGGCTCTGGGTTTAAATGAGCAGAGGATTTGTGAGGTTCAGACACTTGGGGTTTGAATCTTACAGCAGGAGAATGGGCGTGATAATTCAGGAAACCTGTCATTCAGGTTTCAGCTACTGCTAGGAACACTTTTGTCTTTGGGCGATTTAAGTTTCAAATAAAGTTCTTGACATTAGGAAGGGATCCTCTATTTCAGTTTGCCTCTGTCCCTTTCAAGGAAATATTTATCTTCAAATTAAGGGCGTAATAGGGGGCGTGTTTATGAGGTCTTTAAAATGTGAAAGTGTTGGTGTAAAGGCCTCAGATCTTCAGAGTTCACTGGTGAATCTTTTTTGTTTTGTTTGGACACAAAAGAGAGGAAGTTGCTTACCAAACTTATGGAAGTGCTTTAACATTTGCTTTTTCAGGTGTGTGAAATGTCTGGCACTTACTTCCAGGTCTATATCATAATCTAATAAACCTTTAATCCAGAAGAGTCTTTAAACCACTCTTTCTGAGTAATTTAAACTGTTGTATCTGCCTGCCTGTAAAAGATGGATAGTATTACCGTTCACCTGGGAACTATCTTCATTAATATATTTGGATGAGATTCCATTCACTCTTTTAATCTGTGCTTGATACGGAATTCTGCAGGTGCAGTCAAAGGTGAAACTGGGGGGGAAGAGGAGGGAAAAAGACCATCAAACTTCATAGTAGAAAATTTTTCCCTTTAGTTTTTACCAGTCTGACATATCACTTCATGTGACTTTCACTCTTACTACTGCAGCACCACGACCCACTGATAGTATTTGTTTTTCAACAGACGCTGTTAACATCAAAGATGAATATTCTTTTTCCTCTGTTGATAGTAATTAAATGCAGTCATCTTGAACTTGGAAATGCAGGCCATGGTTCAGAACTGGGATGTATAGTTTTAGAGTGCGCATCTTTTTGTTCACTTATATTTCCTGGGTATGTGAAATTCTGGGAGTTCTATCTCAGTACTTCCGTAATTTGTGTACAAGCAAAAAAAAAAAAGATGGAAAGGCCTCATCTGCTTGTTAGTAACTATAATAATAGAAATCTAAGAATCTTCGCTTGTTGCTCATCTATTTAAAGCAGGATTTAGTAGTCTGGGGCAGTGCTGAAGATCAGATATCTTTCTTTTGGTTTGTCCCCTACTTCGCTGAAACATCAATGCTAAGAACATTTCATTTTCTGGTCTGTGAAAATGTTTAATTTGTGGTTATAATGCCTTTAATTTCGGGAATGCACATCCTTCTCCAGTTAGGTAACACCTCGGTGCCAAAGTGTAGCTATTGGAGCCCCCTGGTACTGTGCATTGTATTGTGCACTGTGCGCGCCGTGCTGAGCGTTGTGCCTGTCCTGGCAAGAAGCCCTATGGGAACCCTCCCCAGAAGACACCACCATGAGTAATCTGGAGTGACTCACAACTTAGTTTTCTGACTTGTGCATTGGTTTGCCAGTTAGAATTATCTTGGTTTTATGTATAATGAGGACACCAAGTGAAGTTATTCTCCTCTTTCAACATGCCGAATTTCATAATTCAGCATTCTATAAGAACTTAAATGAGAAGGACTTTTACTCTTTTTCAAATTTAATTGAAATTGGCCAAAGGTTAAATGCTCAGTGGCACCTCAAAGATGCACAACGACAGTTGCAGAAGCCTTGCTTTCTTAAGGAGCGAGGTCTCTGCGTTGATGAGTTTAGGAATTAGTGAAGCATTCCTAAAACTTCAGAAAAGAATTTACGCTGTCCTCATTTTACATCTGATAAGAGGGTGATCGCTGTATCCCGCTTCCCATCCCGAGTTCTGCGGAAGGGACAGCTGAGCTATCTGATGAGCATGTTACATGTTTAAGTGTTCTAGAACTTTAGAGACTACAACTTTAGGCTCTTCTACATGGTGAGCCATGGTGAAGGCTCAAAATAATTATGACTTTCATATGAAAGCAGATTCTACTTTCATTGAGTTTGGAAGTTTAACAATGTGAATATTTTAATTTCTCTCAATATTTTCTACTTCTTTCTATCAAAAATATTGAATGGACCAAACCATGCTACATGCACCATGAATGCCAACTAGTTCTTTATCCACCTACCATTGGAATTACAGATCAATTTATCAAGAGCGCTAACAGCAACCATTTTTATTCCCCTTGCTCCTTCTTCAAATCCCAGAAGATGAATTCTTATGTAGTCAGTTCAACATGTAGATGACCAACTTATGTTGTAATTCCTAGAACAGTGTGTTTAGAATTTATGCTAGCTGCAGCTCAACAGTGCTGAGCATTCCCAAATTCCTTTTCTTCTTTACTTGCTTGCATTCTGGCAGGAAACATTATTCTTTTTGGTTAACCTGTCTTTCTAAGATAATTGATTTGTATTTGGAGCTCTCAAAAAGATTTTAATTAAAAGTTAGATTTACACCAAAAGGTTTCCTGGAACCCTGTATTCTCTTTCTGTTTTATACAGCATGTACACTTTTTCAGAATGCTGCAGAAAATCCAGTCATGTAACATGTTCTGCAACCCTCAGAGATATCCTGGGAAAGTCGATTCTACCTACTGTTTTTTCCAGATTACATTGGTTTATAAATCGGTCTGGAATGTGAATTTCCTCCTCTGTTGTGGTCTTTTGTTAAAAGCCATCTTTACATCATGAAAAAACTTTTCTTTAAAAAACAAAATACTTAATTTCATTAATCTGTTTAGCAATACCAATATAATGAGCCATAATATTGATTTTTTTACTTAGGATTTAAAATCTCTATTTCTTTCCACAGAATTAAATGCTTCAAACTGATACTCAACCTCTTTACAGTCCCCTCTTTAATTTAGTTGTTATAATTAGGCATTAACTGGCGTCGGTGGTATAGCCAGTTACAAGCCATTCTGTTCTGCTTGTCTTGATTATCACAGTTTAGATGTAAAGTAAATTAGAATGAAAGACTATACAGTCCAATTACAGATAAAAGCAGCAAACTCCACTGCTGTAATTAGATGCCAGTACTATTTTTCTTAGATTTTCTATCTCTGAGGGCATTTCTTGTAGCTACTTTGCTGAAGCTAATGTTTAAAGATTTTATAAATGCTGTGTGTCTTTGTGACATCATCTTTGCTCCTTAAACTTTAAGTGGCCTGTTCTGAGGTGCGGGATCTGTGTCTATGTGTTCCTTGTCCATGATACATTTTTCTTTCAGGGTGATGTAATGTGTTATCCATATTATGAATGTATAGACCTTAATAAGCACGAGTGTGAAATAGTTAATGTCCGTGCATTCGAACCTTTCCATTTGTAGCAGTGAGGAAGTACCTGTCTTTTGCCATAACGCGAAATAGAATCGTAGAGTGGTTTGGGTTAGAAGGGACCTTAAAGATCATCTAGTTCTAACCCCCCTGCCACGGACAGGGCCACCTCCCACTAGGCCAGGCTGCTCAACTCACTACTACCATCCATTTCTCCTCTGTCATGGCAGGTGTAAGGTTGGGTGTGCTAAGGGTTCTGCTGTCTTCCACCTGTGGGACTTCTTCACAAGGGACTTCGACGAGGACAGTCACCTTCACAAATCTGCTATCAGCCTGAGTCTGTGGTGTACCTCACTGACAGTCACACGTTTTAAACAGCACCTCCTAAAATTATTCATGAAAAAGAGTCTTCTTCAGAGAATTCATGGGATAAGGGGAAGACAAAGACACTCAGCAAGCAATTGACTCAAGGTCATATAAAGTTTCCTGGCTCCCAGTCCAGTATCCTACAAGCTGGCTCTTGTTATCGACCTAAGAAATCTTCATAAGCTGGCATGCAAGCATCCATAAAAAAGCAAAAAACAATTTTAGTTGGATTGGCTTTGATGTGTTTTGCGGAAAAGAATGAAATCCTTTATGGATGGTGAGAAAGCTCTAGGTCCAAATTCACTGAAACATGAGGAAACAGGCAAGAATGACTTCATCCTCAGCAAGATGGTCACTGTAAATATGTCATTTTTGGTACTTTTACCAGTAGAGACAATGCAGACAGTTGTGCTAAAACAGTTTGTAAATGCAAGGAATACTTTATGCCAGCAAAACACACAAATTCTGCTGTATTCATCCTTAAGTCCTTGAGGTAAAACAGAAGTACCTTTCAAATAATTTAGGACAAGTCTGGCATTTGCTATAGCTGATCAAAAACACCCGATGGAATAATTTTTGTACTGAAAAATTCAAATGTATAATTTTGTTGTGGGAAAAACTCAATTTCAGTTAACATGTTGGCGGAACACTATCAAAATAATTGGCTTCAACCTTTTTGTTTTGGCAAAGTTTTTTCAAGTCATTCCAACACATAGTAAGTATTAAAATAAAATTAGTGAGTATTAGTATTATATGTGTTATGCTATGTTTAGTGTTTATTATATACTCAATATTTTAAAGTCTACAAAATCTGAAACTATTTGAATCGGAGTAAGATTGCTGAAGAAATAATGTCTCCATATGAATTTTTTCAGGGGATAATCTTTTACTAGAAAATAAAAGAATTGTTGTCTTGCAACAATTGCAATTCTTTTTTTTTTCAATTGAAATAATTGAAATGCCAGTTATTGAGCAGTGTTCTAGCCCTTTAGCAACCCTGGTATGTGTTATATGTCACTGAATATCCAAAGTGTTCTTCTATAAAGTCATAAAATATCATTTATACATGATAAAACTTTCAAATTAGTACAAATTCTTATCAGTAACAGATAGTGCCAGAAATGATCTCAAACAAGGAAAACGAGGAGCATATTGTTAATTATGTGTGAAATGTGCCTGAGCAGAGTAGAGTCCAGCTGCCTGGATTTTAGGTCAGTCTCATCTACTTTTTTAGAGGTGAATTAAACCTCTGGAGCAGAGCCTGGGAATAGGGCTGTACTACTATTGACTGAAAGAGCAGCTACAACTCTTTCACACTACTTGAATGACGTACTTGAATCATCAAAGGCATCTATATAAGAGCTCCACAATGGATTTTACATTGTCTGGAGAACTTGTATTACTATAGAAACAGGAAATCTAAAGAAATTTTATGTGAGTATCATAATATTAGGGACCATTATTGGGGTGATGTTATAGCTGGTAGTAAAAGAGATTTAAAAAACATACTTTTATTATCGATGTTTCTCTCTTACCTTCTGTGTTTGAGTACCGTTTCAATGCACCGGTAAAGTGGAAAAGACTCATGTTGTTTGATTCTCTAGGGTAAAGTTAATTGACAATTTAAACGAAAACGATAATCAAAAAAACATTTAGTAAGTTTCATTTTTCAAAGCAATGTTAAAGCTTCCTGTTTCACAGCAAACGTACAGAAAATTATGTATGTTGATTTAAGGAGATTCGGTTTTACTTGATTAATTTTCTAAAGATCATTTAAGGTGTAAGCAAAGCATATATTTTCTTGTGAAACTAAATTGGTCTGACCCCTTGCTAATTTTACCTACAATTAGTTTGGTGTAATTATCACAGCATACAATTTAGTCTGCTTCCACAAAAAATTATTGTTCATGGGGCCATAAAACTCTCTAAAAATTGCTTAATGAACAACTCAGCCATGAGTATGTCTTAGAAGATGAGAATTGTTATTAAATATGTAGAACATGAAGATTCAATATGTGTACATTGTACATAACAAACTTGGTATAAAACCAACCCTCCCCTAAAAAACTCTACAGCGTGGAAAAATAACATAAGGTCACATAATGAATGACTGTATCTAAACATACCAAGCTGAAGTGAGATGACACATGCAAGCTAAATCCTGGTATCTCCTGATTTCAGAAGGCTTGGATTTTCCACCTTTGTATTATGTTAACATGAACCTAGATTTTCTTTTGTTGGTGGTGGGTTTTGTTTTTAACGAGAATGATGGCATCACTGATATGTAGGATTTTGGACTAAATTACACATAAAAAGGTAAAATTGTTTGGCATCAGTGCTTTCCTAAAGCTAGGAGACCTACATGCCAAGCACTACACATTGTGATTTTAGTTTATTTTTTCAAGTAAAGGAAATTGCTGAAACTTCTGCCAGACTTGAACCATCCAGCAGTCCAGAAATAAGGATCAGGCTGTAGCAAGAATATTCAGATACCTATACAGCACCTGTACTTTCACCAGGATTGTTCCACATCTTAATTTTGCTGTGTAAATCCACAGAATTTGCTTCTGATTTTTAATACATAAGTTTGCTCATAAGAGGAAGGAAACCATATTTCTTCCTTCATTAATTTTTACTGAGACTGAGTAAATTTTCCCTGTGTTTCCTCTGTAGACAATGGTAGAAATAAAGATACCAACTCTCATTGAACCTTTTTTCCCCCTCAGGTAAAAAAAAAAAAAAAAAAAGTAGAAAAACTATCTACAAATTTACAGTTATGGCTAGATGGAGACATTTCCTTCGTGAGCTCTGGAATTTATTAGCGATGTACCCCTTCTGTGACAGCTCAAAGTTTACATAGAAAGTGATAAAGGAACAAATGATATATTTCTGTAACCCTTCAATTTCAACACAAGAGTACTTGCATTTTGTCTTCTGTTGTGGAAACCAATGCTGCTCGAGGAGATTCACTCCTCAGAACAGCAGCTTTTCATGGAAGAGATCTGTAGATAGATTGGGATTGATTCTGTGGGTGTAGTATGATGCTATTGGGGGAAAAAAACCCCAAGCTTGCCAAAGAGTCTGAAATAAGATTTTCAATGGGGTAGAAATAGCACCTAAAGCCAACCTAGGGTTTTAGATAAGTGCAGTCAACATGGGTTTTGTATTGTATCTCTAGAATTAGGGGGAAAGGATCATTACTCTCTTCATTTAGCTAGAGCAACTTGAGTCATCTATAGTCATTTAACCTGTGCATTTTCTATAGCATCTATCACCATATTAGCATGATGTTGACGTATGATTTCTTCTCTTCGACAACCTTTTTCCTTAAACCACTTTTATGGGTTGATACCTTACCATGATTTCCTACTGCCAAACTACATTAAGAAACCCGTTTCCATTTGCCAATTTGTAACAGGAAAGATGTACTTGAGTTTCAAAATACTGTTTCTATTCTAAATTTTGTCAACAGTGTGTACAATAAAGTCTTTTGGATGAGATTTTCAAGATGCACGCAATATTAGCCAAAATAGTGTCAGTCATAAAAGTCCCTTTGTCTTTAGTGGACAAAAAGGCAAATAGTGCATGTTTATTAAAATCCTGCTGTCATTTATTGTAACACTTTATGGTTTCATAAGATCTTATTTCATTGGTTGTCACACAGCCTCCAGAAAGCATCATCTTGTGCACAACTCAAGACCTCTTTCCCTAGTAAACTAATGGAGTACCTTTTGGCAACCTTCCAACTAATAGTCTGCTCCAGATGGCATTGCTTACAACTTCTAAGCGGCACAGGAACAGGCAGCAACTGCCTTATTCTTTCTGTCAAATAAACAATACATGTTTTGGTAGGTTGGGATGTGGTAAAAATAAATCGGGCTGCATGAGCAGTAAGCTGAGTTCGTAAGTAGAACTGTTCAGCTTTGGAGGTCGAGTTGCCTACTATCAAGCTCAGAAAGTCCAGATAATACCTTGTGGTAGGCAAATGGTAAGTACAGTTTCTAGCCTGGCTTCTCCGTAAGAAACGTAAAACGGACACAGTCTAGAAGAAATGGTACTTTTTGGCAACAAAACTGGCAGAATGGGTGCTACTGCTTAAAGAGTTCCATAGCTGGGATCTTTAGGCAATTCAGATAGTGGAAGTCTAAGCATGATGTACTGTGATGTTACAACTGTGTGCAATATGATACAGGGTGAAATCGTGTGGAAATGCAAAACCTCTGTGCGCGTCAGTAACAGTGCGTGCACCGTGGTTATCAAAGTGGTCAACCCTGTAAATGCAATTAACAATCTGGATTTTCCTGCTTGTTTATTCCTTGCATACTGTTAAGTAAAGATCTATCAGCAATTCATGAGAGTTAAGCCCAGAAAAGTATTGTTATGAGCGTGTTGTATAGAAAACAATGGTATAATTGAGATTATTTGTCCATTTCATGGGAAGAGTCACAATATCTGTAAATAGGTTGATTCTACTATCTTTAATTCTTTGTTTTCCTTGTATGTGCTCAGTGCACATCATTTTATTGCTCTGTCAGAAGCCCTCAAAATAGCAGTAATTAATCTTTAGTGATATTGAGTATTCTATTAACTGTGAATAATAACTTTTACTTCCACTCAGATGGGTTTTTTTAACCCTGTGGAATGCGAAGTATTGTTCGCAATTAGTTACAATAAGGAGAGAAGTATAGAGATAAACTGTAGTCATGGGAAAGTTACTATAAGAAATTCAGATCAAATGTTTAATTGGTATAAACTGGCCTTGCTTCATGCATTGTTTGCAGTTCAAACTACCTTCCTGAAGACTAGATTTAGCCTTCACAAACAGTAATTTGAGATATTTTTTTTTCTGCAGATGTTTTTTCTCTGTGTAGTAGATGACTGTCTACAAGACTTAAAACTACCCGGGCAGCAGGCTCGGGGACATCCCTTTTTTTTTTTAACAGCCAGTCCAAAACCCAGTCTTTTTGGAGATACACCAAATGATTATACTCTGTTTCCAGATTACATAAACAACCACCTGACCAAGCGGAGAGTTAAGTTAATATCCATTGAACCTTATATTTTCAGATCTTACTTTTGAATCTTTCCACAGAAGTTAGTGGCAACGCTCCCATAGAAATTACACAAGAGTGGAGCCTGGCTCTGAAGGTTTTTCTCTCTGTCATCTCACACGTTACCTTCACCTACAAGAATGACAGTCATGACTATTTATGTTGGAAACTCTACACTTAAGTCTCCTGGAATTTACACGACCCAAATATTTAAACAAGTGGTTTTAATATTTTACAGTCTTTTAAGTATCAGATGGAGTTCAACCTTCATATTGCAACTTGGAATGTGAGTTTACTTAATTTCATTGAGTGAATTGGCTCAATCGTTTAGGGTGGGGAAGGATAGATTAAAATTTGTAAATATTGCTAAAGCTTATATTGCAGTTTAGTAACTATTTATTATTTAGATCTACTATACTTTTTTCCAACAGCAAGAAGAATTAAAGTTATAATAGATTTCTGAAAGTGTGTGTATATATATATATAAAGTTTTTTATGCGTTATACATATGCATGTTTAGTGTATGTGCACTTCTGTACACAGTGAATGGTATGATACTAATCTTAAAAGTAGTAAATAATGGGAATAGGAGCAGAATAAAAAACAAAATGAAAAAAATAATTAAAACAATAACTATTCCATTCATTTTGAGCATCTCACACAGAATTGCATTAGGAAAAACAATAAAAAATGTGCTTTTAATCTGATAGTAAAAAATCCCAATAAAATAAAAATGAGATCCATTAATGAAAAGAATGGATTTTATCCAAACTAGTTAAATACTTAGCTTATAATTATTTCTTTTAGTTGATGATGCAGTAGCTTTAGTTACATACTGGGTTGCTAAAGTGCAATTAGTACCAGTGTTACCATTTTAAGAACAAAATGAGTGGAGACATAGATACATAAATATGTTCTTAAGGATTCCAGGATGGCTGTCATTCCAAAAAGAAAAAAGAAAAAACTATTCTTTGAATGACATAAAAAAGAAATGGCTAAGACGTTTTGAATGTGTTAAGTCCTGAGGAAATGGATTAATGGGTCACTAATGTGATAGTACTACCTAAAGGCAGCTTGGTTTAAGAGATACTTCATTTTAGTCACAAAATTTCCAATGTGGTTTGTGATTCTAGGATCTTTTCACTTGTACAGTTGTAATAATTTATTTCAGAAATAATGGGTCAAGTAACTAGATTATGAAGGTGCATTTACGTTGATGAAATATATTTTCTGTCTTTAGTCTTTCTCATTTTGGTCATTCTTATACGTTTTCCTTTGTTTTTTTGCATCCAGAAAGACTAGATGTGATTATAAGTTAAATTTAAATTGCATGGATAAATGATTAACTTATTAGAAATCACAATTCACAACTTAATTTATCACATGCCTCCCTAATTTTTCACACGGTGATTACAAATGGGGGCTATATGAAAAATTGGAGACATATAAGATGAATTGCAAAACCATGTGATAAATGTACTTATCATGCACCTTTTGGCAGCCTTACCTCCTCTCTGCTCGCTCATCCATCTCTCCTGGGACTTATTCTAATGCTCTAAACCTATGAGCAGAGTCAATCAATCACTGAGATCTTAAAATCAAACTCTCCTAGAACTGTTTTATCCCCTTTTTGCCAAATGGAGAAATGCCTTTTCCATTTTCAGTCTTGCCAATTTTCTGTAGCAGAAGTGCTGTGGTTATTGTATGGTTGATAGCTTTCTGATGCTGGAAAGTGGTGATTCCTAACCTTCCAAAGGGATACAGACTTTGCGTTCTCGCACATCTCCTGCAAGATATTATACACGTGGAATGAGACATCTCTGTACCTGCCTATTTCAGAGCTAGGTAACTCTGTGTGTAATGAAGCCTGTCTTTCTCTGGAGATCGCTGGATCACAGTCAAACTGTATTTTACGTGCCGGTAACATAATTTGCAAAAGTTCATCACTGAACCACATTCTAGCATGTTTTCAGAGACACTTTTCTAAAAACAAATTTCAACTTTTGTAGAAGAGTAGATACAGAAAATACATTGCAAATGATTTGACATAGTGGATGAAGTGTTTTTTCAATTTTCCCTTGTATTCAAAATGGCAAAAAACTTTGTACGTGTTCCAAAATAACCGTCAACTGCAGAATGAACTATTCCTAAAAAGGGGGAAAGGTAAGGGGAAAATCTCAGCAAAAATAATTGAAACCAAGTAAGGGTTTGTTATTTTTAAATATTACTGGTATTCCAGGTGCAATACATATTATTATATATGTTCAAGTATATTATAGTATATTATTATGGTATTATATTATTTAATATATATGTAATGTGTATAAGGCGTATGTAAGGTATAATATATTATTAGTATACTTTATATAGTATATCATGTATTTTAGTATATCATGTAAACATTATTAGAGTAACTTTATTTTTTCCAATAGAGAATGAAATGCTAAAGTTCCTCTACAACTGATCAGAGTTTAAGTTTGTCATTTCATTTACATAATCCTTTTTCTATAGAGGAAAATGATTCTTTCAATTCTTTGTATTCTTTGGATAGTGGAACCAGATGAGAAAAATGCTTGTTTTGGCACTTCCCCAAAGAGAAATATAGATTTTGATGTTGGCGAAGATGACTTCAGCAAATAGTGCACATAAAAAGCTAGCATTTCATGCAAGTTCCTAAGAAGAAACTACAGAATAGAATAACTTTTATGAAGAAAGTCTATGTCTTACTTGGTGAATAGGTCCCTGTGCTACCATAATAATGCCCAGTTCTACAACTACAAACACTTATTTGTTCAAAGTGAATATTAACATTGTAATTTACTATCTAATTACAATTTTATAGTAATAACTGAAAACGTGTTGTTAAAAAGCATCGCATTCACTGCCTCACACTATCAGACTGTTTTTAGCAGTGTAGTGTGTGACTTTTGTCAATACACGGGCATTACAGAGATTTCATAGGAAGCAGTGACTTGCATTTCAAAAATTTTCCTACTCAAACCTTTTTATAAAAAATTTTTTTAGAGAGCTACTATTAGTGATACAATATCACAATCACATCGCAGCTGATTAATAACTTCCATAAGCTTTAATGGAGGTAGGATTAATCCCTGTGAACAATCAGGCAAGCCTTATTCATGTAAAAGTCCTATGCATTTTATTTCTCAAGGAATACATTTCACTAAGAAATAAGGCGTTATTACAGTGCATTTAGCTGCAAGTGAAGATTACTGAAAGATGTGATTTTAGAAAAAAAAAATTGTAAAAGAACTACAAAAATGTTTTAGTAGTAATATCACTAGCGTACTTTAAAAAAGAAAAAAGATTACCTTAACTTATACCAACAAGAAAATTTTCAGATAAGTTGAATTCTATTAATTTCCATTTATTTGAACTTGATATAAATTACTGATAAATTATATTCATAATAGTTATTAACAATTTAAAATACGGATTGGTAATTATGGTATGATAGCTGTGCGTATTGAAAAATAACTGATGAATATCAGGGTGTAAAAATACTGTGGCATCTCAAATAAAAGTATGTGGTAACTGTCAATAGATGTATCCCTATTTTAAGAGCCAACGTAACAAATTATACTGAGATGTTTATTGTAGTAAAGATGTAGTAGACCTGCAGATTTCTTTTCAAATGGATTGTGTGTGTGAGTACTTACACGTGCCTCTTTATTAAATATATAATGTTACGGGTTTGATAGGGCATTTTTCTCTGAGAAGCAAAAGAAATCACAGTTTTGCAACTTTCAACTTAATGTCTTTACTCACCAAGCTAAAAATGCTATTATAACTCAGCAGTCAATTGTTATTTCATATGCAATATAAAGTACTGTGAGTTCCACTAATTGTCTCAGACTGCTGCCTGGTAGAGCACAAAGTGACAGGTTTTTCCCACTGTCTGTGGATAAATACAGTATCAAAACCCAATCTATTGTGTGCTGTTCAAATTTAAATTTCCTTGAAACAGCAGCGTGTGTGTTTTCTGGATGCCGTTACCCTTAGAAATCCTCTCTGTTGGTCTTGCTCTGGAGAGAAAGGTGAAGGAGCGCCGTGACCATCATTTCCAATCTTCCTGTTGTCACTTATGCCATCACAGAATGAAAAGGATCCAGAGTTCAGATGGGAAAAAGCAAGCGGTGGCTGGGGAATGGCTGATATTTCATTGATTTTGTTGCTTTGCTAAATTGATTGTTTTCTTGCTAAGGAAATGAACAATCGTGCACCATTCTTTATTGTTATCAGCTGATTGTACTTGTTTCACTGCATAATTTTGCCAGTCATAGAAGGTTTTTTTACAATATTGTGCAGTAGAAGAGTCTGAACTAAAATGAACACCAACATTAAAAGCATGCATTCACAATACAGCATGCACAAAAGCCAATGTGAATTTGCAAATAACTTTGCCTAGACAAGCAGTTTTTAAGCCATTGTAAGATATGGGGGTTCAACCTCATGAAATTATGCATGGAACAGCCTGGGTTTGTTGAAATGTTCTGAGGCAGAGCAAAGCTGGCATCTGTGTAGCCGGAGAGATGTAAGCTGGTACCGTTATCGATGGAGACAGATACAGGTGGCACTGGGGTACACAAGCAGCTTGAGGGACATTCAGTGGGATTTTCAAGGGACAGTGAAGATTTTTCGATGTGAGTAGAATACGATTCATTAACAAGAACAAAACCAAGTAAAGAGCCTGTGCACATGTGGGGAGTGGGACTGTGTCTCCCTGGGGAATGCTATTCAGAAATTACTAAAGAATCATGGGGAAGGGCTCTCTGCAAAGCTAACGTATGAGAGTCTGCTGATAATCTTACTATTTGGGGGATATACATTTTTTATAGGGAAAAGTTATAGTGTTTTTCATTCTTCTGAGAGACACTGTTTCTATGAAAATCATACTAAGACAGCTGCGGTCATTAGAGAGACATCATAATTTTGCTTGTAAGGTCATATCTTTTGTTGAAAGTATTTTGTCACAGTATAGAGATGGCTCCTTTCCCTGCCAAAAAGCCACTTTAAAAGATTGACAAGAGAGATTAAAGAGGATACAGAAATTTGGAAGATGTTCTTTTAACCTTTTAATGTGGTGCCATCTTGGCAGCAGTGAGTCTGTGGCAGGATTAGTTAGGGACCAAGCATTTCTGGAATTGTGTTCCTTTTTTTGTCTCTTTCCATTTGGGGTATCAATTAACAGCAATTTCACCAGGGCAGTAAAGCAGAGAGTAAACAGTAAATAAGCAGGAAGCAAAATTAAAAACAGTAATGAGCCTTATGAATACGGGGGTGTTATAAGGCTTGAAATGCATTTATTTTGGAGCTTAGCATGTTCTGGGAAAACATAATGACTTTGTGAATGTATTGTCTCATTTTACATTGCAGAGATTCCATTTATTGGCCCTGGAGGCTGACAAGGAATTGACACCTGTGCCCAAATGTTTCCTCAACCTTGGCAGCGACAGGCACGTTCATTATGCGGCAGAGTTATAGTTCCAAGTGTGCTCAAGGCTTGGGAGAGGAGCAGACTTCACCCTTGCAAGGAAAAACAAGTTAAGTAGCAGAACGACCGGGACAGCGGATTTACTAACATGACCGATCTTCATGAAAACTGGTGCTTCTGTGACCGTGCACCATTAATGCAAACTGCAATTTATGGTAAATTCGTTTTGGTGACTGAGTACTGGGCACAGGAGATCTCATCAGAATTGGGAAACCTCAAGATACTTAGTTTCTCTGTCAGTTAGAGCAATTCATAAATTAATATTTATAGTGCCTTTTAGCGTGGATCTTAGCTACAAAATAGCATTTGCATTTTGGGATGGGAAAGCTTTTTTTTTTCGTTCCCTAAATAACGTCTAACAGAGAAAGGCGAAACATTAAAGATGTGTCCTGTGTTAAATAAGGTTTGTGATTATTCTGAATCATTTAAAAAATAGTTCAATGAAAACTTATGCAAGATTAAACAGTTGTGCAATCCCCAGGGTCTGGCAAAGGAGCGATTAGTGTTTTACCTATCAATAAGTTCAAGGTTGATTACTTCACTGAAGTGTCAGTTTTTCCTTAAAACAGCTTTTTACATAAGTGAAAATCCTGGTCTGTAATGTCACTTCCATGGTTTCTGTGTGGCCATATCTATAATAAGGGTAGAATTTCATTAAAGTAAGGCCTGAAGCATAGGCAGATGGATTTTATTTTTAAATAGGACTATCTATATAGATTATAAGAGGAAAGTTTTGTGAATATGGTATTTCAGGAGCACTAGGAAGCAATTAGGATCATCCATTTAGTGAATTTTGGTGGTCAGAAAGGCATTAGCTAGGATCAGGTTTTCTCATTCATCATACCCTGTTACTTATGGATAAACAAGGTGATACGGTGTCTTGCTAATTCTCAGATATCATTATATAATATAATTGTGTTCTTGGGAGGCTGTTCAAGGCCATTTCCAATTACCATTGTATATAGGAAACATTGGTTTTATACCAGTGAGGTTAAGTGTGACACAGCAAACAAAATGCAATCGGGTCATCTGTGTGTGCGCTGCGTTGAGAGGACGGTTATTTCTTGTGTGCGCACGCTGCAGGAGAGAACCATTTTCTGTATTGAAAGCTTGAACTGATCGTGACAGTAAGAAAGGTATTTGGCTTTTTAAGATAGCATTCTAGATGCCAAGATCACTGGGTTCATGCTACTACCCAGATGAGTTTGGGAGTGTGCCAAGAAACTAAAAGCAGTTGATAAACCCCAGAAAAGTAGTAAATCAAAAGCTAGAAAGCTTTTGAAAATTTGAAGAAGCCTGGGGTATACACAGGGATGATCGTATAATTCTGAAAAAGAGCTTGATTATTTCACAGAGAGTATTATGTGCCAGCGTGTTAATCGTCAAGCCCTAAGAGCTTTGCACTTTGATTCTAATGAGTGCCACAGAAGTTTGGATGTTTATATGAGCATAATCTCTCTCTAAAATGATGAGTTTAAAACCCCAACTCTGCTGGGTTTTTATGTGTATCCTTTAATCTAGACTCTGTGTTGGTGGGATTATTCACGTGAATGCGATTTTGCAGACTTGGTCCCAACGTTTATACAGGGGATTATATTGACACATTTGCTACCTCTTTGGTCAAAATGAACTCAGCTGTGTTTATGCATACGCTGCTGTCTAAACTAGAACTCACTTTCCCATGATATTGTCTAGTAAAGAGCGTGAGTTAAACGCTGCACTGTTCTTCTGCACCAAACAAGCAATAGTCAAATCTCAGATCCTCTCTTCCGCTGCTTTGAACTTCATTCAGGAGCGTAATCTGATACTGAATTATTCTCAATATGTTCCTTAAAAGGCAAGATCCCCACGTGCCACTGAGCTGCAAGTTCCAGAAGCACAAAAATTCTTGCTGAACCTTTGGGGGAGAAGAGAATGAGAAACTTTCTATAGGCTTTCTGTTTGCGTGGCCTGTAAGGTAATAACATATCCATTACTCATCATATTCCTGGTCTTTCTGTCCGTTCCTTTCTCTAAGTTTAGTGTGAGCTCTTACTTGGCGTTAGAGGTATGCGTATGATTCATTTCAAGAACATTGGTCATCTCAGTGATATCAAAAGGACTATTAGTATGCAATTAGTATGCACATACCTAAGTACCTAGTTCAGCTGTAGCTTATGCATTCAGAAATATGGACATTCTTGCAGAATCCATTGATTTGAATCCACATCAGTTGAACTGTTCCTATTTTCAGTAATGAGATTGTGAACAGGCTCCATATGAAAACAGGTTTAAGGTACTTGTACAATAGCTGACCTCAGAAAGTGCCTGAAAAAAATGGTTGCATATTGGGAAATTAATTTTAATAAATAGCAATTCAGACCTGTAAACTATGGCAGATTCCACAGCGGTCATCACAGCTGGCACACCATTGGCTTTTCATGACTGCGTGCTTCTAATTTATCAGTTGTTCTCTTGCATCAAAATCAGTTAAATAGGTACATGGTTTATTACTACATACAGAAAATGTCATTAAAAGAACATCTTAAAGTTGCAAAGTTAGTAATTCCAAGGTTAGTAAATACCTAATCAAGGTAAGAATTAAGTTAGTAGCCTTAATTCATCTCCCTTGTTTGTACTTACAGTGGTACAATGCTAACTACATGAGAGGACTGCTTGTTTCAGTGGTACCAAACCTCCTTTAACACAGAGAAATAAATATCGTTGAGTGAGAAGTTATTAATTCTTTTCGCCTTCCTTGGTTAAGGTGTGATCTCAGGTCATATTTGCTGTACACTCTTCACATTCTGCTTTCAAGACATTAACCCTTCTTTGTGAATTTTTCTGTGGTGTTCATCATGCATCACAAATACTAATTTATCACAGTATTTCTGTGAAATGAGGAACTGCTAGTATCTCTGACTTTTAAGATAAGAGGTTGTGGCACACATCCAAATAAATCCAGTTTCCACTGTTTTTCCTTGCCCAGGATAAGACACTGCGCTCAGACTATTTGCCTGTAAACGTGGTCAAAAGTACACGTGTAGCCCAAAGTTTCTGGAACACATAAATTACAGAATTTGCCTGTTTGTCCCAATCCCCATGCTTATTCCCTCTGTTTCCATCCTAGATGTTTACCAGAGTGATCTCACTGTACTTTATCTCATCTAATTCCTGGTCTCAGTCTGTGTAGTAATCCAGTTTTAATGTCCTTATTTTCTCCACAGCAGCTTGCTTGATCTTGGCATTGTTTCCAAACCCTCCAAAACAAAACAGGAGGTGACCGAGAACATACTGAGGGTCCACAGTGGCAGGACAAAGGTAACGCTCAAATTGGAACTGGGTAGGATCTGTCTGGATGCAAGAAAAAATAACTTCACTAAGAGGGTAATTAAGCTTTGGGACAGAGGGGTTATATACTCTCCGGTTTTTGGAGGTTTTCAAGACCCAAGCGGACAAAGCCCTGAGAAACTTGACCTGAATTCTGGGCTGACCCTGCTTTGAGCAAGAGATCGGACTGGAGACCCGCTAAGGTCTCTTCCAGCCCGAGTGCTACCACGATTCTGTGAGAGCATTGCTGGAGCTCTGAACCATAGCTTTGTATGTTGCTACTAAGTATTGGAGAATTGGCTTCGTACATTTTGGGGTTTTCTTTTCCATCTCCAGTTTTGGACCTGTCTAATTTAATTTATTGAAGAGTGTTGTCTCTCAGACCCTTTCCTTCGTTATGTTCCCTCTTTTCAATTCCAGCTTCCCTCCCTGCCTCTGTTTTTTTTATACCTTTGCCCTCAAGTTTGGGAGCACAAAAGCATTTAAAGGAATGAGTCGCCAGAATTTAGTAACCCTGGCAAAGCATCCTGTATTCTCTTTGCCGTGTTTTTGGAATGAGCTGTTTTGGCTGAAAACTTTCAGAAAATAGTAATCATCTGGAGACGAACACCCGTGAGAGAAAATTGTATCCTGAGCTGTGGTAGTTACTTGAGTAAAGGGCAAATGAAAAGAGTGTGTTATAATTAGAAGTATGAAGAGCTTCGTTGCTGATAAAGCTGATTCAGGGATTCAGCTATGATCTAAATCAATAAGAGATTCCTAGTAAAATGAAAGGGAAAATGTTTTTTAATCATAGGAGGTAAAGACACGTTCTTCTAAACTTTCCCTGGAAAAATGGTTTGCGCGTGTGTATGAACATTTCTCTGCGCTCCTGGATATGCAGATCCCTACCTGGAGAGGCAGGAGGGGAAACGCCCTCCCCTGAAAACTTAACATGTAGTTAAGGAAGCAAACATAGTGTTTGAAATAGATATTTAGATATAGATACAAATATTTCAAACCAGATATAATGTTAATTGTGAGGACGTTGTGAAATAGTGTCAAGGATTTTGACTTAATCTACTAATTTGAAATATATTTTTGTAGTAATTTTTAAGAAGAAAGCTGGGATAGCATGTTTCTTTATATTAAATTTGTAAGAGATTAATTAAACTAGTCATATTGTAACAAAATTTAGCTAGCAGTTTTCAACATGCTAAATGAGGTGCAAAGGCATTGAAAACAATATTAAAAAAATTATTTATTTTAAGCAATTTTGTTTTTTCCAGAATAATGTTTCTCAGTATATTAATATTATATGCAATGCAAAATTAATTAATTGAGTTAGGCACACACATTATTGATTACCACCCATCCTTTTCAGCTATTGGTAGCCTTTTTTGAGGTCTTAGCTGTGTTTACATTTTCTCAAGGGCTCAGCATTGGTAGCATTGATATTTTTGGTAGTATTCCTGTGCCACTGACGTTCAGTAAAACTTCACGTATTTATAAATAGATCAAAGCTACTAAGTGATGAAAAAAAGTTTTACGATTTTCTGTGATTGGGAATTGAGTGGTAAGTCTGACTTTGAAATCTTATTCCATGGTAAAGGAACCTGAACTTGTTGCTAAAGTTTTCATTAGTTTTATAAGGAGAGGATTGTTTTGTCACAGACTCTGAAAAACGGAGTAGGTGAGTTGGAGAGCAAGGGAGTCACTGAGGATGTCTTCACTGAATAAACATGTAAAATTCCATTTGTCACAACAGGGCTGTCCTGGGAGAGAGAATGTCATGAAAAAAATGGCTGTAAAGCTCACCCCCAGTGATATGGGTAAAATAACATGATAATGAAAAAAAGAGTCAAAATCAGGAGAGGATACACAGCCAAAGCCATTTTAATTGTGTGGCCTGGTCTTTGTGCCATTCAAGAATAAAATATGCTTCTCAATTGTCCTCTCTCTGGATCTCAGAGGCATTTCTTCATACTAGCTCTGTATTTAGGCAGCTACCTCATCATTATTCATCTAAGTCATCAAAATTTTAAAAAGGACTAAAAACCCTGATGCGTTATAAATAAAATATGGGAAGGAGGACAGTGACAGAATAACAGTTCGTATATTTGAGGGAATACCCACCAGAAAGCCCTCACAAGGTATTTGCAATGTTTTCTTATTGTTTACATATTACACATAAAGAATAACATGCAATATGATCAATAGTTCTGAAATCTTATACATGTTGTATGACAGTATATATACTCAATCTTCATTCAAAATTCACACAGTTTGCACTTCCTCCTCTGTAATTGCCTCTGTACGGGGGCTTTCAATAGTTGTACATTAACTCTGTCATAATTATGCTCTTCTTTTCCTTGAATATTTGTATTCTTGCTGTAAATTGTAATTCTGATACTTCCAGTATTGATATTGTGACGCATCCACTAAGACAGCACAGTATGTGGAGACATGTATATATCTTTTTGGAAAAGCTTTCATTCACCCTCCCCCACTTTTATTGGTATGGCTGATTTCTCTTGGCTCTGAGCCCAGTTTGGTTTAATTTTTGTTTATTCTGTACAGGATTCCAGACTCTGCTTTGAGATGGGCACTGTATAAATTAATAAATAAATTCAATATATGCTTGCTTTTAGTGGGTTGCTTGGCACATCTGTTTTTCAGAGGTTCCTAAATCTTCATGATCTGCACAAGATATCTTTAGTTACATAGGATTAGGGAGAGTATCATATTTTTAACATGTACAGGGTTTCCCATTAAAAAGTCATCATTTACTAACAGTTACGGTGCTCTGGCATATTGGATACTGCAGTATGTCTCAATAGTTGGAATGTAGAGTAATGGTTCTCTTTAAGACGCTACGGGTCTCTTAACTGTGGTAAACACTTGTGTTTTTAATGCTGAAAACTGTTGTTTTGTACTGGGAATGTTTTTAAGGGTTCTCTACATTTATTTCATAATCTCTGTGTACGCAAATATATATGTTGCATCCTGTTGAAAATACTGACATTCCTTCAGTATTGCAAGAGTTTTCACAGGCATAACTGTACGAAACAGCGCTCAAGATACGGGTTGTTGCCAGTTGCGCTGCTTTGGCATAACCAAAGTAGCCGCTTAATGGAAATCCAGGGGCATTTCCCGTAAAAAATTGCCTATTGTGATGATTATTTATGTCAGGGTAACAAAGAGCCATCTAGAAAAATACTCAGCAAGCATTGTGGCACCCGATTAATTCATAAATATCTCAGAAACGAGAAGAGATTGCCTCTGAGGCAGCCAGCAGTGAGAGAATAATGGTGGAGTTTGGTTCTACGGGGAAGCAGGGAGATTCGGAGATGTGCAGAGCCATAAAAGTGCTATGTGTAAAGTTGAGGTCAAAGGAGACATTTGTGAGGAAAGGGGAAAAAAGCTAGCTTTGCCGAGGTGTGTGAGTCTCGGGGATTTCCCTACGCATACCGACGCCAGCTTCATAAATTGCACTGCTCACAGAGCACCATGTTCTTCCAGTTATCTAAATGGAATGAATAGGTTCTATTCACGACTCGTGGGTTGTGATTTTTATTGCAATAGTTGAAGAGAAGGTGGAAAGAAATGGAAGCCGCAGGGAGAAGGATGGTGTGTTGATCAATGTACACAAAATGAGCAGTTGGTACTAGTTAGTCACTAAGGTAGGGATATCGCAGATATCTTTTGGAGGAACTCAAAACACGATGGTACGCTACCATCCTGTCTTCCAACTCTATTTTGTAAGGAACGTAATTAGACAGATGATGAACATCTATCACAAGCAATGTGGTAGGCAGAGGAATAATTGTGAATCCAGCAGGGATTAAGGTCTGACCCAAGCATTGAGTTTATCAGCACTGTGAAGAGTGAGTGCTTCTAGGCATTCCCAAAAGTAAACCTCTGGGTATGTAAGGAGCTCTCTGTGAAAGAACCATTGATGGCTATGACGTTGGCAGTCATATCCCATAAACCATGGGATTAGGTGCTAACTGAACTGAGATTCTGAAGGATCTGAATTTTGTATTAGTGCTTGTCTCCTATCTAAGGCTTCTTACAGATTTAACCTTAAGCCTTTAAACAGCTTCTTGCTAGTCTGGAGAAGTCTTTCCAGATGTGCAGTTTCTAGGTAATAAAAAACAGATACTTCAGCAAAATCTGTGTATCTGCATCTTCACAAATACATTCACCAGCAGTGTTCTCTAATATCTGTGGTTTCTGAGAGCAAAGTCCTCCAGTGCTCTTGACCTCTGCTGGATTAAAAGGTTTATTTGCCCATATATGGCCCACATATGACCCACAGAGATGGCAACAAATACATACATGCTGTACCTTTCATGCTCCCAATTATGTTTACTCTCTAAACAGGTGGGAGTCCTGGATATCTCCTATTCGTCTTTGATATATTTGGAAAATGTTATTGCCTCTAATATGGCAAGCCTAAAACAAGGGAGACTATTACCTGGGCTCTCCCCAGGTCTGTTGGAGAGAGGGCTATGAGCCGTGAGCTAGGTTCACTTCATGTACATGTAGTCCTAGTGTGAGGGTCAGGGTTGTATGAAGCCTCTCCAGCCCGGAAGGGCGCTGCTAGCAACTGTGAAATGGTGCCCCGTCCTCCCATAATGTTTCATGGCTGCCTCGTGGTTAAAGGGAAAGCTGTAGTGGAAGCAGTGCCACTACTTTGCTTATACCTTTTTATGATATAACTAGATGTAAAAAAAAAAAAAAAAAAAAAAAGAAATGTCTGGGTGCATTATCAGTATGTTGTCCTTAGATTGAAGGACTAGTGTTTCTGAGACAAGACCTTATAAATAACACCAAAATAAGTGTGTGGAAAATAAGTTCCTAAAACCATGGACTTATTACAGAATACAAGTAGATAAAAAAGGGAGAGAGGGAGAGAAAGATGGGGGAAGAAGCAGGTGTCTGGATGCACCAACATGTATTAAAATAAAGTGGTCCAATGCACCTTAAATAAAACAAAAAGCCAGCCCGAACCCACCTTCGTTTGTGGAGAGAATACATGGAAACATTTCTTTAAAAAGCTATTTGAAATTTAACCATTTGATATCACCACTTCTGAAAGTAACCCAGTACAAGGCCACAGGGATGCTCACAAGTGAGAAACAGGATGATAGAACAGAAGAAAAGGGGTGAGAATGAGAGCAGAATTAAAATGGTGCAGGCAGGCAACTCTTTGAGTGGCAGTGTCTCCCATTTCTTTCCTAAGCACATCCACACTTAGTTTCCGAGAAAGCAGGAAGGACATACAGGCAAATTGCCAACCAGATGGTGCAATTGAATATGAAGAATGTGTTCAGAAGGGCAGTAAAACACAGAATTAAAAAATCCTATCATTTGCTTTCCTAATACAACACAGGACAAAATTCCCATGGAAAGAATAAATGCTCGTGCCTTCTAGTCATTTTTGTGACTTAGCTTCAGAAAAACTTCCACCTTTCCGTTCTCCGGTGGTATCCGCTACACCTAAGTAATTGATTTGTGTTCCAGTAATATGTTTCTTTGCAGATTTTTCAAAACTGCCTTATTGTTGACGAAATATGTTTCTGCTAAGATACAAAATAATTTAACTGTGAGAGAAGGATTAGGTCCATTTTGAGGACTTTGTTGCTGCTCTTATACACTTACGAAGAAAAGAAAGTAGTACTTGCTATCGAGACTTCTACATATCAATAGATGGAGAGGCTGTCCATGGAATTAGTGGCAGCCCAAGGAATTATACTATTGCCCATATGTCATGCAATTTCCAATTTATTACTGAAACTACATGGTGTGTATGTTTGCATTTTGTCTTTGAATATTTTTGTATTATTTTTTTACTTATAGTCTATTTTTATTGCTGTCATACTTTGTCTTTTTTCGAAACAAGGCTGAGTGTGTAGTGCTTGTATTATGCATATAAAGAAATACACATCCCCACCCACCCTACTCCTCTGACTTGCTTTTACATTTCAGAAAATACATGGACATGCATAAAGTTTTATAGCAGGAATAGGTTTTAGTTATTTTAATGTAATTTTTGCTTATTAGTAGCATAGTTTTGATTATGTGGTTGGATATAACAATTTCATATCAATGCATAATCAGAACTTGACAAATCTAGTCATAATTGAAGAGAGGAAGCCATATCCTGGCAAAAATGTAGGAGCCAGCCATCTGTCCTGAAGATTGTCAGCCTTTTTGTTTTGTATTTTATGTCTGCATCTTAATATTCTATAAATATATATATGGAATATTTATCCTTTACCTTTATTCTTGTGAATAGCTTCCAAGTGGGATCCAGCTACAGTGTATGAGCATTGTCTTCATGAGCCTTTAAAAGACCTGCCCCCTTCTTTCTCTGTCCAGTCTTAATTGGTCTTTACATGGTGCTTGTGGACTACAAATGAAGCTGGGAAAAAAAAAGGAAGATTGTAATTCATTGAATAAATTATTTCTATTAATTATTAGAGCACTTTGTTTTTTTATTATTTCATGATTTGGATTATGGAAAGCCCCGTCGCCATTTTTTTTTCTTTGTCTTGTTGAATTCTGAATCTATTTATTTAGCTTGCAGATAGTTTTTCTTCAGTGCTTGAAATCTGGGCTGGATTGTGAGGAACCAAATGTGATCTTCGTTCCTTCCTTCTCAGAAACACCTTCCAATTATAAAGATTTTACAGATGATTTTGACATTGATGGGCACAGAACAAGCTCTGTTGTATTCAGATTGTGTTCTCTGTAACACACGTTCAAACTTGTTTCTCTCCCAGGTGGTTTGAAGAATATTTGAGATCTTACCTGTAATAGCAGGTTAGACAAACACAGACAATGCTGCAGTTCAGCTGGTAGAACTGCATTACTGATAGAGAGACAAGAAGCTGTGGGGTGTTAGGGCTTTTTGCGAAATTTCCATTGCCTCCAGTGTTTTTGCCTGCTGGTTGGAGAAACTAGAACCCAGAAAACTGAAATGGAGATTAAACCCCTAGGTGACAGTTTCCAGTCAGTTTCAGAATTCCTCTAATCTTTTGAGTTCTTAAGTTAAATCAACCATTGCTTGAGATTTTCTGTATTTGTCTGGAGAGGGGATGGACTTACATTAATTATATCAAGGTTCCCAAAGGTTTTGTCTGTGTCCATGGGGTAAGTAGTTTCAGCCCCAGTTTCTCTAGGTAGGAGCACACTTGACCCTTGCCAGGCTTTTCTGGGAGAGACAAATACTTTCGAGATACTGTTTATTGGCTACAGAAAATGCAGAAAGCTGGCAACTCACCTATGGACAAATAGAAGAATTTGATCTCATGCTGCATGTGGTGAGAGCAATAATGTCTCAGAAGACAAGCTGGACACGTTGAAAATCACAGATATCAGGCAGCGTCTTGCAATGGGACCAGATGTATCCCAGATATCGTGGCTTTCTCCCATGTGTTGACTTTGTCAGCGTTGGTTGTTGATATGGGGATCTGACAATGTACTTTGTTAAATAACTGAAGTTGAGAAATTCCCAGTTCCATTGACTTCAGTTGAATATGTCAGCTAGTGCCCAACAGTGGTCAGAAAGAAAACCCAAAACCTAAGCCGAGTTAGGAATTATTAGGAAAGAAATAAAAGACAAATTGGAAAACATGACTCTGTCTGTGTCAAGCCCTGGTACACTCTAGTGCTTCAATGCTATGAGTAATTCTCGTGCTCCTGTTTCAGAGTGGATATGTGAAGAGTGACAAAGGTGATCGGACTTTTGGAGCAGCTTCCATGTGATAAAATAAATATTATGATCTTCAACCTGGAGAAGAATCAACTGACGGAGAATTTGATAGAGGTCTACAGGACTAGGAATGACATGAAAAAGGTAAGGGGAAAATGACAGTACCTTCTTCACACATAAGAACTGAACATCAAGTGAAAATAATAGAGCAGTTCAAAACAAATTAAACTTTTTTTTTTTTTTTGTCCACACTGAGAAATTAAGTTGTGGAACTCCATTTCAGAGACTGTTAAGGATACTGAAAGTTGACATAGATTCAAAACAAACCAAACAAGTTCATGGAAGGAGAATCCATCCAAAGCTATTAAATAAAAACATGCCAACACCGGATCAGAAAATTCCTGAGCCATAAATGAGTGGAAGCTGGGGAAGTATAAATAAGGTAAGTAGTGTTTATATACTTTCCTCCCTAGGAATCTGACATACCATAGCCACTGGCTTGTTGGTTTTTTGTTCGGTGTTTTTTTTCTGTTTTTTTTTTCTTGGTTTTTGTTTTTTTTTTTTTCCAGTTCACTGTAGCTACTATGATACTTAAAATTAAGCATGTGCTCGAGTTCTTTGCTGGTCCAATGCCTTTGTTCATAGCATATCTGTTTAGCCTGTTATTTCAGGTTCAGGGTCATA
>NC_133899.1:12574335-12606835 GCF_964199755.1 Larus michahellis
CAAAAGGTATTCTTTCTTCAATAAATCCACAGTTAAAGCATTATTTTCCCAGTATAAAATTCCCAAAATGCTTAAAGTGTTTAGAAACACTCCCTTTATATTTCTTTTCCTTTAAAGTGTCCATTCTTGTCTTGTCCAGCCCCTATTAAGTTAACCTGAAAAAGGTTGAGTCCCTTTGTTTCAATGATTTGTGATGTGATGTTGCTGCTCATATTTCACTTAGTGTTGCTTAAATTGCCAATCACAGATCTTGCTTTCTATCTGCTGTCAGCTCGGTTTGGATTATCACCTCGGATGCGGGGTTCCCGGTTTTCACTCTGTGGTGAGCACTTCTGCGATCCATTTTATAAAATCGCCTTTTTCTAATGAGAATGCAAATAAAAGAAAAGCTGTGTGAAATGGCTATAGATGAGTTGCTTGTCAAGAATGTTTTACTTTAGGGGAAGAGAAAAAAAAAAAAAGCCGATAGCTCGCTCAACGGGGTAATGCACTGCGTGTTCTAGATGGACTCCTCTTTAGAGTTGTGGCACATGGCCAAATACGAAGGCAGCACATCTTCATTGTTGCTGGTGCTCATTCCTAGTGCTTAAACAACTCATGCAGGTTTTGACAGCTTTTTTTTTTTTTAATATATTTACATAAACCACTTTATTGCAGTAGCATTTTTTCAATAGAAAATATAAATGTTTGGCCATGAAAAGATTTTTTTAAATTTCTTTTTTTTTCTCAAGACCATACACTTTTTTTTTTTTTCCTCCTTAGGAAAACATATAAATACTGTTGTGTTGGGGGAACTTTAAAAGTTACTTTATTATAAAATATGAATCAAAACACAATAAAAATACAATAAAAAGAGTCGCTATCTCTTAGAGACTATTTAGGAAGTCAGCTGCGTGCTTTCAGTAGTACGTAGTGTTGAATATGTGCCGAGGGATCATGACTGGAAGATGAAATTAATGCTACTGAAGAGTACTAGAGATCTGTACAAAAATAACCTTTAATTAGATTTAAATATGATATGTATTCACTTTGCTGACTTTGGCTTTTATTGATTTTTTTATAATGGGTTAAAAGTATAGGATATCTCAAATCACCTTAGGTAGGGCTATATGACTGCCTCAGGTCTCGTTGTTAATATTCTTACAGCTATTTACGTCCATCAGTAATGAACAGGCTAATGGGTCAGCAAACCTGGGTCTGCTGATCTCTCGGGATGATTTTCATTCAGTCTTCATCTGAAGCAGGCTTTTGCGTGTGGCCTAAGCAATGCGAGTGTCTCTGTGTGTAGAAGAGTTGTCAGATATGTAAAAAGGTAACCAGAAAATTAGGTGTGGGTGAATTAAACAAAAAGAAATGCAGTTTTTATATTAATGCAAGTATTATGTGCACTACGGCATCCCTCAGAACAACTGTGCGAAGGAAAAGAAACGTGGCAGTGTAATGCTAATGGTTACAGGACGGATTTTCAGTGTAGTCCATCATCCACAGCTGGAACTAGATTTTAAAACAGCAGAGATTCTACCTGTGCTCAGATGCTGTTTGTCAAAACACATCCAGCTTCCCAGAGGACTTCAGCATTTTGGGTGCTAAGCTTGTGTAGAAATTCAGCTGTAAATGTCACAGTAGGAACAGATGGACATCAAGCACTTCGGTAAATTCTGCTTATACTTTGCCGAACAGAAGACTTTGACATTTTTACCTTAATTATAGGTACTAAGTACCTAAACATTTGACCAGAGAGCTTTTGAAAACCGTGCCTTAAAATATTTCCTGTTCAGGAGTGATTAGCCAATACAGATTTCAATTTAAATTTTAATTAAGGCTTATTTGTTATGTACAGTATTAGCTTGCGACACTTTTTTTTTAAAAAAAGATGTTATCTTTATAGAATTGACTTATTTGGAAACTTAACATAAGCTTTCAAGCCCACAGAAAATATGGCGATGTGTTTCTGTTTAAAATATGTTGAAAAAAGTAATTGACTCTAAAATGTTTTTGCAGTACTACTTTAGAAATAACTTTGGATGTTTTAGATAAAAACCTCTTAATCCCTGACCCTAAAATCTAGATATACAAAAACCTATAGGGATATAGTTTCAGTGCTACTCAGTATTTCAGCCATGCATTTCCCACGTGACCTGATTATCACTTTGAAAACATCTGGGTTGAATAGTGGCAAGAAAAAAACCTATCAGTGCTAATGTATGAAATAGCCCTGGTTCTGCATATAAACGGACACAGGGTGTCTGTTGGCTTCAACAGACATTTGGGTAGGGCAAGTACGTGAAACGTAATTTTATCTCTGAATGACTGTTGGGGTAGTTTCACTGATCATAATACCTCCAAAATTTAACTTTTTAGAAATGCCTGTCCAGTCAGTCTTGAATTTATCGAGATAATGAGTGAGTTTCTTTCAATGCAGTGCTGCTCTGTGTGCTTTATGTAGATTGCATGGCTCTAATTAAATCCACGACAGGGCTGTGCTTTATGCTGTTATTAAACAGAAGAGTGTTAAAATTGATTTAGCAGGCTTTAGAAACAGTTATTCTGGAGAGGTGGTATGACCAGGAGTCACCTGCTTCTGCGGAAACAGAACGTGAATCCAGTCTTCTCCCTCGCATTTCTGGATTGGTGAAAAAATAATCCCTACATTTTGTGTATCTCAGGTGCAGTGAGACTTCCAGGAAATGAGCTGAAGATCTACAGAGGAAAGAAAATTTGGCTAACAAACAATTGTAAAAAAAAAAAAAAAACACAAAAATGTGTTGCTTTGCATGTTACAAGCAAGTGGTGTGAAAAGTTGAGAGGACCTCTTGCAGTAAGTCTGAACTCAAACCCTTCGCTGGTAATGCTTTAAATCCATCCCATGGTGTATTAGTATGTAATGCCCAGAGTGGTGGTCTCTTGGTCCATCAAGATGGACGGGTAAAAAAAGTCAAGGTGAAGGAACAGTGCTATTGTCATATATGAAAGGTCCTTATAGGACACCAGCGGGGTTGGGAGGAAGGAGAGGAGAGAATGAGACACACTCTGGGTCAAGCTCTCGTTGCTGAACCTATCCGGTCAGACTGGAGCAGCTGGGTGACTTGCTGCTGGCAGCTTATTTCTGTTCCCTCTGGCATCTTCCCTGTGAGAAGAGAGCACATGGAGACAACAGAAAATAGAATGAGAAGATGCCTGAGGAGAGGATAGAAACCCTCACAGTTTCTCATCAGTCCCATTTTCAAATGGATTTGAACATGGATTTGACATAGTGACTTATAATTTTGGTATCTGTCTTACCTGTGGTGATTTCCACTTGCTGCGTCTATTGTTGATCAACTAGCTTGCAGCAGAGAAAATGAAAAGCAGAACTGAAAGGTAATGCTTTAAAGGCACCAGTATATCTTTTGAAAGCACGGACACCTCTTGGTTGGTATACAAGGTACGTAAAACTCTAGAGATTTTCTAGAGGAGAACATGTTACTGCTAAGCTTGTAGAAGACAAAAATGGAGAAAGGTTACCACCAATAATACAATAACCAAGAGTGCCTCTAGTTAAGCAAAAAGTAGCCGCGAGTACTGATGGAAATCTGGTTCTCCAGGAACAAGGGGAAATGCTGGGATAGACCATCTTGAGCCTTAGGAGGTTCATCTTAGGGCTTGATCCAAAGCTCGTTCCAATGGGTGAAAAGATTCTCCATTGATGCTGAAGGTCTGTCAGGAAAACAATCCCTGTCTTTCTCTTCCTTACTTTTCCCTACCAGTCATCCAAAGGCCTCTATTAGAATTGTTTTTTTCCCCGACTTTTTAATTTTTCTGCACCTCATGGCTGACTTGGAGGCTCCTCTGCTTTGTGCCATGCATTGATGAACAAAGTATATGTGAATCCACAAGACTAAAAGCACGAGGGCAGAAATACAAGGAAATAATCCCGTTTTACCTGTAGTTCCATAGTTAGTATGTGAGAGTCTAAGCTCCCAAAGGAAAAAAGAGCTTCATTTTTACTTAAAGTGAAAAAGGAGATATTCTCTTGTAGTTAAAATGATTATAGCTGAATGTTGAAGAAAAACACCAAACATTTTGAGACTGGGAGAAGTGTCTGCAGGATGATTTGAGTTTCAAGGACGTAAATGTACTTCATTGCTCTGATTTAGTCACCCTTGGTCATTCAGGATGTAAGTGGGAACTGATCTCATTTAGGAAATCATTGAGAGGAGATGAGTCTGAGGACTTGATTCTATCTTATCTCGACACACCACAGTTAATAAAGGAAGGCAATTATTATGTTTTCTGGGATGTACCCTCATCTGAGGCATTGTTAATAAACATTAAAGGGCTAGTTCTTCAAAGATGTTTAAGCACCTAGCTCCCATTGATTTCAATAAAACGAGGCATCTAAGTGCCTTTAAAAATGTGACCTTAAGTGTCATCGGGAAACAGAGAAGCGAAAGATAAGCAGGTTCTAAAAGAATAACAAGGGACTGCAGGCATATGATTCCGGTGTGCTCCCGGTTATTACATTTTATATGTATGGGATGTCTGCACATTATAAAGCAAAGATACAAACAAATGGTCCCCACCTATCCCACATAAAGCATCAAATTGCTATCACTTCTCTAGTCGTCTCTCAGACATCTTTTACAAAACATGCTGTATGGATTGAGATAAAACGCAAGAAAACAACAAACCCAACAATATCCCCTCTGCTCCCTTCAGCCTCTCTGACACAGCCCCCCACCCCACGCCAGGCTCCCCCCTCCTTTTCCCTTCCCCAATGTACTCTGTGAGCTGGAGGGGTTTGTTCACCCGACTCCGTGTGACAAGTAAACAGTTGGTCACAGCCCTAATTACAGATGCTTTTGTTACTCAAACATATTCTTTCAGTTAGAGGAAAATACCTTGCTCTCAAGATTAGCCTTATCGAGAAGGTACAGTATGTATGACATAGTCCCAATGTGTTAAATAGATAGATAGATAGACAGGCAGTGGCATACAAATGTTAACATTTTTTTTTCCTTTTTGAGGAAAAATCCTGAACTAGAAAATATCGTGTTGTGTTGTCACTATCTTGTCAGGTTTGTTGCATTTTAATACAAAACAGAAAGCGAGAGGGAAGGAGGTTGCCTTGCTGTTTATGTTTCTTTCATGGTTAAGCCAACTACGCTGCTTACCTACTTCTTGATAAATATTGCTCAGCTACTTCTCTTTGGGATAAAGTAAATGAAAACAAACCCTCCACAGATAACAATAATTCCCAAAGAAGAGATTTTCAAATTAAAGGCTGAACTAAAATTTAAAATGATTTTCCTAGATTTCCGACCTAGATTCCCTATCTTACTCTCAGTGCATTTGTCCTTTCAAAGGAACCAATATGTTTGTATAACTGATGTGAAACAAGCTTGACTCCAAAAAGATTTAACTTAATATCTGGCTAAGCATTCAGAGGGTAGTCCATCTGTAGAATGTACATTAAGGACCCTGGCTGGAGCGCAGCTAGTCATGTATGATATCAGGCACACAAATGTGACGTGATGCCCATATACTCTTGAGCATAATTCAAAGTGCCATGAAGCTCTATGGGTAGAGAAGCTATAAACACAGTTGTCACAAATGAGAAAGACTACAGGGTTATATTCAGAGTGAAGAATGAAGAAGCATTAGAACCAGCCATCACGTCTTAATGAAACTGTTAATGAGGATATTATGGAATTCATAGCTAAAGATAATATCTGTCCTGCAACCTTGCGGCATGCTTTTAATTAACTATTTCTTCACCAAAATCTAAGGCAGGCTCAAAAGTGGTGCAGAACAGCCCTTGTAAATATACAAATACAATAAAAATTATTTTTTCACAGCGGATTTTTGTAATCTTTTTTTTTCTTTCTAAACAGACCAGCATAGAACATGTGGTTATCTACTGCTTATAGGAATAAGTACACATTTAATCTACATAATCATCAGTCTTTCTTTATGTAAAAATGATTAGTAAATAGGGTTTTTAAGCAACTGTTTAGATTAGGCATTGGCATCATAGATTAACTTATTTCTAAAACACTTGATTTTATCACTCTGCCTAATGATTTGTCTCATGATTTATTGGCTAATATGATGAATCATGTTAGATTTATTGTTTATCCTATAAATAGTGCAACAAATCATTAAACAGTGATAAAACCCAGCAGTTTCACAAGAAAGTCTACCTATGTTGTCTTCATGTACAAGGTGCTTGTGTTGTACAATAATTTGATGGTTCTGTTTTCAGTTTTATGGTATCAGGTGAACAGGCATCCCAGTTTAAATTAAATGGGTTTAGAAAATAATAGTGAAGTCATAATCTTATACTCCAGCTATATTTATTTTATACAGAAAAATAAAGCCTAATGTCTGACGCACGGTAAATCTGTAAATGTATTCACAATAATAAATGTAATATTCTTTCTTAGAAACACCTTAAATATAATGGCAGTTTTTCTTATTTCAGCATGTCAGCTATGTTTTTCGTGCTATGTTTTCATGCTGCAGTTGACAAAAATGTTGCTTCTATCCTAGTAACTTCAGAGATCTGAGCCCATCTCATTTAGTAGCTTAGCTGAGAGGCTAATGTGGGATATTGGTAAACTGAACTTATGAAATTTGGCATTCAGATAATGGGAGTGGTCTTTTTTTTTTTTTTCTTGAGAGACAATGGCTTCTCTTGTTGCAGACACAGCTAAGTCTGCCTGTATACATTAGGCATGAAAGGACAGAAAATAGAAGTAATATTCTTGAAAATTCCCTGAGGTCATCAGTGGGTTAGGACAGACTTGGTCATGATGATATTATGTTCTGCAGTAGTAGATTTGCAGTATTGTAAATTGAATTATTTGTACTGTAATGGTCAACCTTTATTGCTAGCTGGGCCATTTACCTTCGTTTGATCGCAAGGTAGTGTCACACCCTCTCGTCCCTCACCTGTTGCAGAAAAGCTTATGGTGCATTCATCAGACCCGTCGTTCCACACACAGTACCCCAGCAATACCTGTTAATGTAGGACGTGCTCAGGACGGCTGATCAGCACTTTCAAAATCCATTACATTCTGGAAACACCAGTGTTTTGTCGTACATCCTCAGATGCAAAGCACTGAGCTGGTGAAGTACAGCTGTGCTCTACCCACACACAAGTAGCGGATTTGCGCGGCACACGTGGCACGCGTAATATCTGTGCACAGCCCCTTAGTTCTGCACAAGCACAGGGCTGTGACACAGGAGGTGGCAGAGAAAAGCAGCACCTGAGAGCAGGGCGCTGCTACTGGTTGTCCCCGATACTGCCGTTGCCCTGGATAAAAAGGGTCAGTGGGAATGGGACATGAGCCAAATGCCGTATCCCACCTGGGCAGCCACATGGTGACCGAGGCTGGAGTTGGGCACCCTTGTGACGCATTTTCTTTTTTTGGTACATCACAAAAACTTGGGTTTTTTTTTTTTTGAAAGGAGACAAAATAGGATGAGCAAGAAAATTAAATAAAGGATCAAAGAGTAAACCTCTGACGAGTTTTTAGTGAGTCCAGCTCTGCTTTGGCCACCATTATATCAGCAGTGTTGATTACTTGATGTACTTGTTTTGCATAATAATGAATTATAAGGAGTTTAGTTATTGATTTCTTGTAGCTTTGTCATAGGTACTGTGCAGCCTGGGCGCTTGGACTTGCCTCCTATGCCAGGTGTTCATTTGGCTACTCGTTCCAGTCTTTAAAAGAGCCTGAACACAAATTGGCAGAATCTGTGCAGCAAGACTCTGAAAATCATCTCCAGTGATCCAGAAAGCTTCATGGCAAGCAGAAGAAGTCCTGCTCCTTGTCATTGCAATTATGGAGATGTGGGAAGCAGCTATCCATGTATGGCATGGCCTAACGAAGTACATGTGCCGTGTTTGTTAACTAACGGAGCATGTCCCTTTAGTGCCCTGCTAATAACTCCTCCTCTCATGTTTTTAGAGGGAAACCACCACGGTGCATAAGATGCTCTGTGAAGAACAAGGCGTTCTTTCTGTGTTTTGGATGTCTATTTTATTTGTAGAAGAGCATTGAGCACAGCTTACCAGTCTTGGGCAACTGTAGAGTTCATTCTGTATTACTCTGATCTAGCCATCTCTTGGTAATGCATTTTATGAAAAGAAGGAACAACAAATGTGAGACTTTGAAGGATGAAAAGAAAGCAAGCTTCTAGGGCTACTCTTAAGGGAAAACTGATAATGTATGTGGGTCAAAGTCTGGAAAAAAATGAAGTTAATTGAAAGGCAGTAAATGAGCAGGCTATTTAGGATTGTGATTTCGGTGTGTCCGATTATTAAATCCAGGAAGACAGGCTTAATGACAGAAGCCAGCAAAGAAAATGTGCTTTTTTGTGCATGTGTTACTCCATGTGTGTAGGAGTATTGCGAATTTGTCTTTTGGTGTAGTGCCCTTCCTTGGATGAACGCGCCCTATTTTGCATTAGCAGAGAAAGTAAAGTTGTGGGTCTTTTAAGTCTCCAGTGTAGTCCCAGGCAGTGCTACCACTGATGTTCCTCCAGATGAGCCTTTGAGTCCTCAATGTGTTTCCAGAGAAATAGTCTTGTTTTCCTTGGAGGAATCTCTTGAGAAAGTTTCCTGGAATTGCTCTAGATCTGGAGGTAGAACTGTAGAAGAGGAGGAAAACAGAATGAAAATGCTGGATTAAAGGAAAAGGGACTTTAAAGGAATAGAAAAGTTATCATTTAACACAGAAGGAGGAAGTGGTTTATTATACTGGACCAAACAGCTAGAAAAACCTTACTTTATTAATGCTGACATAGGCTTATCTCAAACCAGGGTAAAGGTTATTGCATTAAAGGTTTAAAACCTAGGAAATTCATGTTCCTAGAGTAGTTGCATAGATCTGAGACATTTTTAATCTCACCATGTAAATAAATCTCTTCAGAAAAATAGCATTGTATTGCTTTGAGTCATTTGCCATAAACCCTTTCGATTTTGATTGATAGCTATATCCCTTGCATTAGAACTTTTTGAAAAAGTTGTAAGGTAAGCAATTACTCACTCCCTTTGGGTGATGCAAAGTTTTCAAGCTTGCAAGGATGTGTTACTCTTGTATAAAATATAACTTGAAAATATTTTTATATTATAATTACATTTTGCCTTTATCTTTCAGAGCATTTGTTCATCTTTCAATGCTGTACTTTCAAACTCTGCAATGTGACTGATTGATGCAGTAAGTGCAGTTAATTTTAATTCTGATTTTTGGGACTGGATTTGTCAATCAAGACTGTTCACTGGAGAAATTCAGCAACTGTCTCTTAATTTCTTAGCCTTTTTTTCCTCTTTCTTTCTCTTTTACTTGGTAATTTAGAAGTAAAATTTCTCATAACAGCTACCTGTCAATTTGAAGTTTGGTGTTCATAAATTGAAACACGAGTGCCTGTTGTTTGCATACCACATGAACACAGCCCCAGTTTGGCAACAGTGATTGTCAGTAGGCTGCCATTATTAAGCCTTTGTTCTTACCCCCATTCAATAGGCAGCCAAGATGCTAAAAAACAGAACAAGCTGCATCTTCGAGAAATAAAAGCGCACAGGGAGCACGGGTAACCAGCAGTACATGCTCCAAACCAGACAGATCAAATTAATTCTGTGGAGACGACTGGATTATATAAACACATTACATATGCTAGATATCAGCGTAGGACATTATTCTCCCTTATTCACATGAGATTCTGCTAGTGTCAATAAGAGGTTTACAGAAAGATGTAGAGTGTCATCATCGAGTAGTAACTAATGTTTTAGTTAGCACCATTATTATTTCATATACAGCATTACCTGATGGGAAAAACCCATTAACTTCAAAACCACAGTTGTGTGCTCGGTATTTCTCCTTGTTTGTTGTCCTTTCAACTTCCCTATCCGCTTTTAACATCAATCAACAAATTCATCCTTTTTCAGATGAATAATGTTTCCCCGCTGACTGGCGTATCTGTCTGGAGTGTATCAAAGCTGATCCCGTGGCACCTCTGTTATCTAGGGCACAGATCTCAGATATTCAGAGGAAACATCTAGAACAGGTAAATTAAAATGATACCACAATTAACCTAAATTTTCCTAGTTCTTTTACTTGTGTATAACCCTGTCGGTTATGTCCTAGAACAGGAACTCAGCATTTCTAATATCCAGCTGCTATGTACTGAGGCCCTTCCAGACCTCAGCCTCCTACAGCTGCACGTGCAGCAGATCTGTATGTTAGGCCTGTAACTCAGAAAGCTGATCCCTTTTTCTGTACAGCCAAAATTATGGACTTGCCATCTCAGTGAAGATAATAAGAACTGACTGGCCTAAATTGGACTCGTATTCTTAGTGCTTTTTTGGCAACGTCGTTTCCGTCCCTCAGAAACAGCCCACATTCCATTCCTCGTTACTCAACATCAGTGTCAGGGTAGATGTGTCCCAAATGCAGTGGCTTCCCAAACATCTACAGCGATGCAATGATGAGCACTGCTGATAACGTCAGCTGTCTGGAAGCCATCTCTCCCCAGCAGTTCCCTGTCCTGGTCCCACAGTAGGTGGCTGAATGCATCCCTGTTTCTTCCTGCAGATGGAAGCTTTTGCTTGCATGTGAACCCTGCTCCTTCTGCAGCTTGGCTGAAAGCATTCCTCGAAAATAAAACAAGCCTGTTTTCCTCCATCAGGCTGGAAAATACCATCGCGAAGCGGCATCGCTGAGGTTCCTGCAGTACCTTTTCCCAGTAGCTTGCTAGAAGTCCTCGTTTGTACACAGGAGTCTTCTGTTGGCCACTGGTACAACAGCCATAGCTAATACTTCTCCATCTTCTAAAAACCTTCCAAACACAGCTCCCTCCCTGACTCAGGTTCCAGTAGGGTTTATTGCTGTCTATAAAGATAAGCCTGAAAGAGTGCTCTCTGAAGCTTTGTTTAGACTGTAAAACAACCTGTAAACTCTCTGGCTGCTCACCAGGGGACTTGCAGTCGAGGATGCTGCCTGCCCAGTCCCACCATTCCTCCATGTGATATCCAGAGTGGTACTTCTATTACATTCACACTTGGTCTGAGCTCCTGAGCTCTTTCCGTCCCCCTGCCCGGTGAAAGTAGAAATTGTTATTCAATAAATGTCCAAGTGGGTTCTAGCTTTAAGGATGACATGCATTTAATGTGGTTTATGCTATATTATTCTTGCTTAACTTTGAGCTTTTGATTTAGCATTCTAGTTTAGCAGTGGTATTCCACAGGGGATATTGTTGGTTTCCAAATCTTTTGTCAGGGTAATTGAGCATAACATCTTTGCAGGTTTGTGTTTCAAAAGATGCATTATCTTTTCTTGTCCATTTGTTCTATCCAAGCTATTCAAAACTTTTAGCTTTACAGATCCTTTGAAAGAATTTGAGTTTTAGGGCTGATAATTTATGTTTCTGCTGAATTTGCAAGTCTTCATGTGATGATTAATACGCTTCTCTCCATAAACAAGAAAAGATGATATCTGTGAATTGGTAACAAAACAGAAGAATTTCATTATATTCTGTATTTTGCAAGAGACTTCCATCCTTTTAATTCTTTATAAATTAAGCATCATCCATGTCTGGCTGGCTGAAGAATGGATGTCACATATAAGATATCTCCCTTAAATATTTTCTTGAAAGTAATCTATATGATTTACAACATATTGCAATTAACACTGACCTTTTGTCTGCTTCAAAAGAATGTGAGAAACAGTTTTTCTGACATCAAAGAGATTTTCTAAATTTCCAAAAATATTCCTGATGAAAGTTGTTCTGACTGGGAAAAATATGTCACCTTCATTTAAAAGTTGCGGCACACTTGATAGATTGTCTGCCTCTTTCTTAACCTTAGTTCATACACAAAAGTGGATTTAAAAAGACACTTACAGATATCATGTTTTAGAAAATGCACATCCTCAGAAGTCAAAATTAACAATCCTGTATTTATCTTTTAAGATCAACTGACGATTTATTCAAGATCTGGAGGCTGCCATTCACTCTCACATTTCTTTCTAGCCACTTAATTGCCAACCTACAGCTGCAGTTGAGATTTCAACAAAATTAGTCCCCTTTTTCATTCACAATGAAAAAAAATGAATAAAGTTCACTTTTCATAAATCTCGATATTCAAATATTTTACAGATTATTTATATCAATATATTTTAGACCTGTGGACAGTTTGCCAAATATTTGCTATAAATATAGCTCCCAACGTTCATTATTCCCTCTGAACGTGGAATGACGTTGCATTGTTCCTGATTGCTCCCTACATGACTCTGTCAAGTTTCCAAGATGACCATGTAAAACCAGAAGTTTATTTCTTAAAAATACTTTATTTAATTTTTTTTTTTTAAACCAACAGTTACCTATGAAAATGTTTGTGGAAAGCAGATACAGGGTCTGTGAATAGGAGCATATTGTTTAACTCCCGCTCCTCTTTATTTGCTTACTCTTTGCTCTTCACTACTTTGGTCCCCTCCAGAGGGTTGGGAAGGCTGCTCTGGCCACGGTGTCCTGCCAATATGTGACAAGTTCAAGCGATGTCCCTCTGGGCACTTGGCTGGAGCAGGCTCTCTTTGTAGCAGCCCTGACTTTGATGGCAAAGTATTAACTGTTCGGTTGAGGGAGGGGAGGAGAGATCAGAGCACAAGTTAGGCCAGCTGCCAGCCACGCTAAAATTACTTCTGTAACCACTCCAATATGTGTACCAGAATTTAGGGACTCTGATATATTCAGACAGAACAGTTTTACACAAAGGGTAGTTGAAATACAGTCTGGAACAAACTGCCGAAGTCAGCAGTAGAAGCAAATAGTGTAAATCAGTTCAAGGAGGAGTTTTTGAAGAAGGCAGAGGGAAGAGCGTAGAGCTACTAGCTAGAAGTTCAAGTTTCAGATGATGAAACACAGATTGATTTGTATTTCCTGAGGTTATGAGGGCAGGTCTTCATGGACCATATCATCCTCTTTGGGCTGTTAAATGTTCGTATGTACTTTTGTGCTGCGTTTCATTCTCTTTCAGTCTGGAGTGATGCTTTTTTCCCCCCCACCCTCTTGCTTGTACAGTCTCTTTAGATAACGTCTTGCAGAGTGGAATGCATACCACGGTAAGTCTGCTTCCTAGCATCTCGGTGAACTTCATCAAAGTCAGAGTAACCATTTAGTTACAGTGATGTAATCAAGTACACTTTTCAGTTTATAGGCATATAAATTTGCATGCATTGTGTTGTTTCCTGGGAAGGACCTCCGGACCATGATACAATATTTATGTCTACACTGTAAGGGTAAAGAAATCAGCTATGAAATCAAACACAGAAGTCTTTTAGCTGTTTCAGGGTGCCGCTAATCTCAGTGCTTTCACACTGATGTGATGAAAGGTGTGCATCGCAGGAGGGGACAAAGCAGAAACCTGGGGGGAAACAAATCCACTTTACTACTTTCCAGTGGTGATCCTGTATTTTGTCCTTGTGGCCAGTGACACGTTCTTGTTGAGTAGAGAAATTCTGCCATGAAGTACTTTGATCTTTTTTTTTTTTTTAAATTTTATTTCAGTAAGTCCATAAACATAATTGTTGATGTAACAGAGTCCCTTTGCCTTCTCCCACATTTGCAACCCAATTACACTGCGCTCTTGCTGGGGTCCTGAGCCAGCTCCCCTGAATCCTTCTTTTAAAAGGCTTGGGAGAGCAGTGATGGGCCTGATTCTGCAAGGTGGTGCGCTCCATAAACTTCATGTCATGTCAGCGTAAAATTTTCCATAGCTTGCTGGATGGGGCTTTACCTTGAATTTTACCTAGACTTTTTTTTAAGTAGATAAGTGTCTTAAATCACATAGACTGCCATTACTAATATTACATGAGGGAAGTAGCTTGTATTTGATTTCAGTCTTCAGTTTGCAAGTCATACATTGTGCTAGGTAACTTGTTTATGTAATGTTTTCAGTAGAAATTTTTCAAACGTACACGTTTCCCCTTCTTTTCAATTATCTTTTATTGCAGCTCTGATAAGCAAAACACAAATGTCCTTTGTTTATTTTGATGCAAGAACACAAAATACAGATTCTTACTGAGATTCCCTGAGCTTTGGGTTTCTTGCTTAAAGTAACATTTCTTTTCACTGAGATTTTTGTGAGTATTTCCAACACCTTCTGCCTCAGCATAACATTAAAAAATGCTCTCTGTTCATCCATTACTGTACCTATTGGTGTGGTAAAAGAGCACAAAATACCTCTTGATGCTTCCCACTTTCTTCCTACACTCACAACCCTGATGGAAATCAGAAGTGCAGTTCCATAACAAAGAAAAATAATAAGAAAATTAACCGAACTTTGTAAACGACCAGAAAGCTTTGGTTCTTCCTTCACAGAAATTCATAACCTGTGCCGGCACAATCTCTGTTCCCTGCTTCTCAGCCGTAGATGTGCTGGTATTGTGTTTAAAGCCCAACAGAGCAGTAGCAACAAGACAGAGCTGGCCTTACAGAAACATAGCAGCCAGATGATTGGATCCCATTTCCCACAGGTTTCTAAGCCTGCAACTGAAAATGTCTTGTAACTCTATTAGGAAAGACCTACGGTGATCAATAGAAGCAACAAGGCCACGCAAGTACGTCTCAGAGCACAATGAAAATTGCAGATCCCGTGGTGCTCAGGGGACTTAATATTTTTCAGTGATTTTCTCACCCCATCTCTTGCCCTTGTTTACGGAGCAGTTCTTCTGTCTCGTGCAGCTTTATTGTGAAATGTAACCGGACTTGTTCATTATCATAGTTTACTCAAAAAATCAGTTCTGTATATTTCCTAAGGTTTTAGGTAATATAGATTTATTTTAAAAAAAAAAAAAAAGGGAAAGAAAAAGAAAAAGCTTTCTTTAGTTTTGTAAAGATTGGTTTATATTTGGAAGTGGCTCTCTGCAGCTTCAACGAGAAGATGTCTGCGCTGGTGAGACACGAGGGCAGCAGTCCCTTACCCATCTCTCCTGTTTGAGACAAGAGGGCTGGGGTCAGGAGCAGGGGTATGGTTTCACTGGAGTTGACTGGTGGTGGACCCACAGATTCAATGGAGTGAATTGGGATCACAGGCTGACAGATCACTCTCCTAGATGTTCTGCTCTGGGTAGATCTGAGGTGACACTGGAAATGACATTGGCATTTATCTACAAACACCTAACACCTGACCGGAACAGCATTCTTGTGGCTTCAGTTAATACAGTCTCCCTCTTCTCTGATATTAGAGAGAGAACTGGATCCTCGTTGAAGCTGTAAGGAGAAGAAGTGATCCGTGCTATTTATTAATGATTTTTGTATAGCTGTTTATTTTCTATAGAGTTAATTTCACAGTTATTCCAGGGCTGGACCTTAATAACTGAATAGGATAGAAATTCGAATACAGGGTCATGAGAAGGCAACTGGCATTCCCCACCCCTGAATCCTCCTATGAAACAATATGATGGGGTACTAAGAATCGGGGGAAAAATCCTCTGAGATGTTCTGTGAGGCTGAAGAGGCTGTTTTGCTAGACAAAGATGATCACAGAAGGCACGGTGAACTGCAGCACAGCAGTAATTAATGCGGGATTCCCAGGTAAATTCATAAAGTTATATCCCACTGAAAACATGTCTTTCAAATATCCTTTTTCTTCTCTGCATGACTGGGGCAGTTAGTTATGGGGATGCAAAGATTCAATTAGATTAGGAAAACCGTTCAAAAATTTGAATGATTATGTGGAACTTCGATTAATTATGGATCAGAAAAATAGCTGTGATGATCTTTCAGAACTGCTTTTCTTCATTTTTTGGTCATTCTAAACCATCTGTGGATAACCAGCAACAAAGGATTTGATCCCACAGATTTGAGCTCAGAAGTAGTCTCACAGGAATTAGTTTTGCTTAGATGGACTTCTCAACAGCTTTCAGAACTGAGTCTTATTTTAGTGACAACTAAGAGGCTGCTCGTTCTATTACGTAATTATTTTTAGTTTGCTGTTATGCACCCCCTACAATATATTGTTTAAAACTTTTTTTATTTTATTTTTTTAATGTGAGAAAAACAAAACATTTGCCTGGAGGTGCACAGGGAGTCTTTTATAGACAGTGTATTTAGCTCAGAGCACAGGAAAAAATGACTACTTGACTAGGTTAGCTTTGGGTACCCTCAGGCTCTTTGAGATTAGTTTTAGATTCATATGCTATGGTCACTCATTGACCAAGCTGTTTCAACCCTTATACATATCCAGCAAAGGATCATTTCCCTCAGGCATGGTTTTCTTTCAATCATATTTAGCAAAACCATTAAACACACTTGGGGCTTGCACTGAGGAGAGAAACAACTTTATATGTACACAATTCAAAACAATTTTCTTCTTTAGGAAGAAGAAAAAACTTGGTTAAGTGTTAAGCCTCTGTTTGTCAAGACTTAAGTTTGGTGCACGCTAAAAGGGTTCTGTATAACTTCCCCTGCCATTAAATTACTTTTGCACTATTCCTAGTCATTTTTGCCAATATTTTTAAAGTCGATGCAAAGATGCTTTATTCCTAAGCAAACAGAAAAATGAAATATTTCTTATTTTTATTCCCAAGAGCGTTTGACAGTTGATACAGTAGTGGGATGGGAAGCAAATGGTACATTGATTACTTTTTATCTTTTGAATAGCTTTTACTTTAGCAGCCAAATTTTATTTTTCAACAAATCCTCAAACCATAAGGTTTTCAGCTTTGATGTTTTTTAAAGAGAGTTCTTCACACACCCACACGCGCGCACCCCCCCTGCCCCCCATATTGTAGAGGAGATGAGCATCCGCAGTAGTGGATGAAGAGTCTCTGTGGGGAAAGGGCGCAAAGGAGAGTGGTTGGATGCCTTCGCCTACGGCATTTAGTCGTGCCAGTTTTCTGATCCCCCGCTTAGCTTCCTTCATGTGCAAAGTCATATTGGCTCCAGTTCAGTGAAATTCAACGCAGGAAGAGTAAGTGTTCGCACACAAAGACTATTTGTAGGACTTGTTACTGGACCCTAAATTTGGAAATGGGAAGCGTTCCCAGATGGCCTATAAAGTGAGTATTTTTGGTTCTTAACTGAGAAAGATTCACATTAAATTCAACGAGTTCTCTTTATTAAACATATTTTGGCCCATGTTTTATAGAAAAAACTCTTCACAACAGTGTAGCTTTGAGTAGAGTAGAAATGCATGTGAGAAGGAGGTGTTGCGGTTTTTTGTGTGCTGTCTGTGGGTGTATTTCCCTATGCATGGAGTTATTGTTTGTGGGAGAACGGGGGGAATTCTTTTTCCTCATACAGTTATCTATTTTGGGTGAGTGTCTAAGAAAGAATTATCTCCCAAATTATCTGAGAAATAAATGATGCTCTCCCTTCAAGATCTATCTTAATTCAAATGCCGTGTCTGACAGGTTTCACTTAGGAGTTCAGACTCACCACCGCACTTCAGCTGCTCAAACCAGAAATCTCTGGTGACACTCCCTCTGCTTACTCTGGCTGGCTTTTACTTGAACTCTCTTGGATCTCTCTACACATGAAGGCATGTGTACATATTCACTCCCCCCGCCTTCTTTCTCTGTATGGAGATCACCTGAATTGCTTAAATCTTTTGATTTAATTTTCATTTCTTTTCTGATAGCAGAGGAATTCCTTAGATTTATATTAAAGCCATGATATCTTATATCTATAAGCTCTTCTATAGTCAGATTTTGAATTTTTACAGGTGTCTTTCATCAGATAGTATGACATTCATGCAGGATTGTTTTTCTGTAATCATACATCTTCAGTTACTGCAGGTACTTACGGTATTGTGCATTGAGCTGTAAACATGAGGGTAAGACAGACTTTCTTCTTTGAGGTGGGACCAAAATGGATAGATAGCAGTTATTTAGTTCTACAGTTTGGGTTTCTGTTTTTTCCTTTTCATGACTATCTTGACAGTTCATCATAAGTGCTAAAATTCAGAATGAAAGGTAAACTGTGGACCTAATTCTTGCTAAGTCATATTTAAAATGCCCCTAACCTTTGATACTCCACTAAGTTGACTGGAATTTTAATTTGCTCTTTTCTGACGACTTTGAATGGAGGACTCCTGCTTGAGAAGCTCTTGAAACAGCCTTCGACCTGTACAACTTTAGGAATAATGCTGGTTTTTAAATCTCCTATTTCTGATTATGTTTCCTATCTTATGAAATTAGCGTTACGTTTTTAAACACCAGGCTGCCCTTTTTAACTTCTTATGCTTCGTGTAATGCTATTCTGGACCAAACAGAGACTGAACCAAATTTTGGGAAGTGCCCATTAGTTTTTGGATGCTTCCTTTTCTCACAGTGTCAGAGTAACCAAGTTGTTCCTTTGTCAAGACTTGTTGAGCAGTTGCCTGAGATCACAGTCTATCTGTTAATAGAACTAACTACAGTGCAGTTTTAAGGCCTCTAATTTTATTCTTGTATTATTCCTCTTTTCGATTGTGCATCTTGTCATCTTCAGCTATTAGAAATTCTAAATTTCAGCATTGAAAGTGCTAAACAGTCTCTTCTAGTAGTATTTCATTAACGCTTTGTGATTTAATATTTCATTGTATGTAAAAGTCATGAGACATTACAACATGAAAAGTACTGTATAAGTTTTATTGTATTGGTTACTTCTTGCCTGTTAGGTAGCAGCAGCGCTTCCTGATGATTCCTGATCCTGATTCCAGCAGTGAAAATCAGAGATATTTTTCTTGCAGGTAAAATAATTAGTGATCTAGGTAGAAAAGAATACAATTTATGTGTGCTCAGTCATGCAGAATATCAGACTTTTTTAACCATATTGTCAGTTTCTGGCAGTTAGAAAAACAGATTATTCAGAATTTCATCCTTTTAGCTATAAATTAGCATATTTGGATTTATTTCCTGGAATTCCCATAGTACATATGGTTGGCTACGGCAAGCATATTATCTCTGAAAAGCTCTCATATCTTCTGAAAATATCAAATGTTTTAGAGACTTTCAGAAGAAAACTCAAAGCGAAGGTAATGGCCTAAATCCAGCAGTGTTGTATATGTGGCTTTCAGATTGTCAGTGACGTGTTCCCTACGTGTGCGCCTGAGATGAGGAACTTAAAATGACTTCAGGTTTTAATTTCTTAAGGTGACAAAGCTTAGTTCTGCTTAGTGATGTGATCACCCAGTGACAGCACCTTTGCCTTCATGCCCACAGTACTGATTTTGCATCTTCTAAAGGCAGATCCTGATGTCCTTTTTTTTCTTTTTTTTTTCTTTTGGAATGATAACACGGGATTTAAATTGCTGACAGAAACTTCCTGATGATCTCTGTGCTACCAGTTTGTAAACTGGCAAAATTTCTACACTGTACAATTAAACAAAGCTTTTTTGTGTAGATCACATACTACAGTATGTGAATAGGCTTCTAATTTCCTCCAGCACCACCTGTAGTCAACAGAGAAAGGAGCTCCTGGAGAGAGTAACTCGGAGCACCTACATTTGGTTCCTGTTCTGAGTCACCTGGAAGAAGAACCCTCTCTCCAGTCACTCTAGAACCCAGCTGACTAACCGAGGTGGCCAAAGTTGAGCTGTTTGAATGCTTTGTTCATGTTTCGTGACAGTTGACTTCAAAACCATTTAGTGAATTTCCCTAGGAAAAAATATTGACCCAAATCTTGTTTAAGACTTAACACGGAGATATTTTACGGATGTCTGAGTTGAATGGAGTTCAGGCAGAATTTTCTCCCCACGTGTTTGTGTGAAACGGGAATCTGAATTCAGTCTACTTCATAGAATCATAGAATGGTTAGAGTTGGAAGGGACCTCAAAGATCATCTAGTTCCAACTCCCCTGCCATGGTCAGGGACACCTCCCACTAGACCAGGTTGCTCAAAGTCCCAACAGTTTAGGCTTCTGGAGATTAGCAGAAGGAATAATCCCATGTTATGGAGTAGATTTTTAATGTTCCCTGCAGCTGAAGCAGTTCTGCGTTACGTTCAAGCAAAAACTACACTTTGGCAGTGGGGTGAAACATTAGAGAATTCTCCTCAAATTAGTTACAGAAATTGAATGACAGGACAAATTAAAAAGAGGCAGGAGGGGGTGAAATATTTTATTTTTAAAATACTCCATAAAGACAAACATGCAGTAAATTAGCAAGCGTGCTCGCAGTTATTCATGGAAACGTTTGAAAAAACCATGGGGTTGGTTTGTTTATTGTTTGGCAGATTTTTCCAGTGTTTTGTCAGTTTTCCACAGGACGCTGTGCATAGAGCTCCTTGGGAGGATGACCAGAAATCTTTGAGGAACTTTCAGAAATGATGAACCAGACATGGAGGAATGCAGCCAGAATGACAGTGCAAGGCAACAAGCTCAAAGCTGGACATTTGGAAACCTTTCCACCCCAAAGGCGTAATTTTGAGCAGAACATGTATGAAGTGAGAAAATGATAGGGATCCACGGATCTACCTGCATTTAGTTCTGGATACTTCAAAAGCAGCAGTTAAAAGCACAAACCAAACTTCCTTTGCATTTGCAGCAGGTGGTATTAATTTATGTCATTTAGATTAATAGCAGCTGTTGTTTAACAATAGCTGTTGATAAACTAGCATTGTTATAACAATATGCAAAAAACTGCATCTAAACTCGGGGGGGGGGGTGGGGAGAGCAGCCAAATGCTCCACCCTGATATATATAGATAGATATATATATTCCTCTGTCCACACACAGAAATGATAACTTCAGTATGTTTATTGGGAGTGGTGAAAAACAGCTACTTGCAAATTAAGTGAGAAAAGGAACAACAGATTGGAGCTGTATATTTTTTAAATGTTGCTTCCAACCACAGTGTAAGTGTTAGAAAGGAAGGGGAAGCTTTTTGGGGAAATATATTGGGTTTTATTGCAATAAATGCTTCTGGCTCAAGGACATCCATAGTTTAACCTGGTAATCTGTGGGAAGTAGAAGGGCATGTGCTGGCAGAAGAGAACAGAGCTGTGAAAAGGATCTGTCCTTAGGACCTGTCTATCTTCCCGTTCATAATAAAAGCAAGAGAAAAAAGAAGCAGTGTTATCAGTACACTTCTGCAAGTGAATTAGCTAGCACAGATTTGATAAAGCTTATAAACCCTCTAGAGCAATCGTGACAGTTTGCTGGCTTGGGCTTTGTCTGCTGCCAGTTACTCCTTGCTAGTGGCACTCTTTATTTATGCTTCAGTACCACGTTATCCTCTGGGCTTCAAACAGAAGGGACCTGTCTGTAAGTGTTTTGGTTGTGGTGTTAAAAAATAAGAGTGCAGCAAAACACATGCAACAGTGCCCAAGATCCGTTTCAGCCAGTTTCCCTTCTCGTGGTGTTGCCTCCCCGTGTCTGTTGGGTACGCACGGAGCGTGGCTGAGGTGGTATATGTCTGCCTTCCACTAGAGAGTGTCACAGAGTTATTTGAATGAATGAAAAAATCCAAGTGGGTGCATGATCTGCTTTGTTTTAGGTTAAATGCAAAGCGGTGTGACCTCAAGAACAGGAGACAGGTGTGCCTGCCTACGTGTTTTCCATTTTCTACCACTGCCATTTATCCCTCACGCTGAAGCTAAAAATGAACATAGTGCAGCAGGTAGCCATGTTTTAATACACACCGGGTTTTTATCCGTTTGACAACGTGTGCACATTAACGTTATGGTAAATAGCTCATCTGATACGTTTTGCTCTCTTTTTACTCAAATTCAATATATACTTCAAAATATTAGCATAATTTTGGGGTCGATTACCACATGTGTGTCTAGCACAGGGTATTGGCAAATAGTTTAGGTTTTGTATCAGCCTGTGTAAAATTCTACACATGGGAATCTGGGAAAGAAAGTTGCAGTCCATTAGCAAATTCTCATATCTGGACTGAATATGTATATGCATAAGTAGAGAAATTGAAAAATGGTGTTAAGTAGTCAGAAAGTCTCCAAAGGGACATGTGGACAAGAAGCTACAGTAATACCATTATTATCATAAAAAGAAAAAAAAAAAAAACAACCTTAAAAGTGAGGACAATAGTAACACTCCAAATCCATAAAGTAATTTCTTAACCCCTGAAATTTCATATGGAAGTGCAAACATTGACAGTATTGTGTTTCAGGTGTGTAATGTCATAAAAAAAACTCCCATTCCTTTTTCTAAATGAAGGATTATTCATGAAGATACTTTATTTAACGTAATAAATTAAAAAAATGTAAATACTGTGCTGACCACTGTAGTGCTTAAAATGGGCTTGAATCCTCAACGTCAATTTAGGAGAACTCTCCTGTCCCTGAATTCCAGCAAACTCTGCAATTCAGCTGTTTTCTGTTATAGAGGACTGATCCCTCCTTTTCTCCAGGTTTGTGGTCCATGGTCAACATCTTTGTCTGGTGTACGCTGTTTTCGTTCTGCTTTAATGAATGGGATACCTCAGGTGCCACTAGCTGAGAATCTGTCCTTTGATCCCATCCTGTCCCCACATCTAGGGACATACAGAAACCTCATCAGGCACATTTTTATTCCCAGATGATTTCCAGATCACAGGAAGAATTTAAAAGGCTCTGGAAAACTCAAAGACAGAAGCAGCACGGCCAGTTGGGCTCAAGAGCTTCATTTCCTTACCTTTTCCTTGAGAAAACTGAGGGCTAAAGGGTTGAAGCAGGGGCCTAAGCATCCCTTGGTGATACCAGTAGTCGTCAGCAGACAAAGCTGAAGGGGACTTGAAGATATGAGTGCAGAGTGAGAAAAAGGGATTTCTCATGAAGTTAAGACAAAGCAAGTAGTACAGGGAGAGCAATTATGTCAGATCCTACCATAGTGAGGTGAGCAGTAAGCTAGGCTTGTAATGTCATGAAGGAACTGTAAGGTCCTGAGAGTTAAAGATCCTGTGATACATCTTCATAAGGTTACATATACTTATCTGTGATAATCTCAGACTTTGTTCTTAAAAACTTTCAATTTGTTTTAGCTATTTAAGTATCTCTGCAGTTAGCTCATCTCCGTATTTCCATCCTTCCCTCCTAGAAAGGTGAAGATGTACAAGTAATGTAATTAAATCTATTTGACTTTTTTTAAAATGAGCTTGAGCTGCGACTGCATTGGAAGGTAACACAGACTGATCCTTTGAGTGTGTAAAATTGATTTGGGGGGGTCTTTTGAAATTTTTGCTATTAGTTCTGTTTGTAACATACATATGTTGGAGCAAGGAAGGGATTTTTCCATCATCGTCTGACAGTCATTGCTAAATGAAGGGAAATGTACAGCTGCGGACAACGAAAAAACTCTCTGAAAGAATGTGCCCACCCCCAGCAAGCAGGTTTTAAGTATAGAGGTGTGGATAATTGTAAATAACAAAATGAATCCCAATGTTGCCTGTTGCCGACCTGAGCAGACGCTGCTCTTCCAGTGGCAGTGGGAGATGCAACTCCTCAGTCCAGCATTTGCTCCTCAATCCACCCCATCTCCTAGAGTACCTATTAGTGAAGATTAAGAAAATCCCCAATGTATATTTTTTCTAAAAAGAAGTGGGGAAAGTCTACAGATGAACTTTTTTTTAAAAAAAGAAAAAAGTTTATGAACCTCTTTTTTTTACTACTCTTTTCTAGAATATATCCAGGCCTCTGCACTACCGTGGTTACAGGAGGAGGCAGAAGGTTTCCGTGGGTCTGCCAGTGGCTCAGCAGGAAGGTGTGAGTAACTCTTGATCTCTCTTTATCTCAGTTTACCCTTTATAGCTAGAATTGAAACGCATCTTTTATGGACTACACAAGAATGTTTAATTAATGTTTGAGAGCTGTGAGACCATTTAATAGGGAGTTGCTCTTTATGAAAGCAAAGACATACTTATTAATAACCAGGTGGCTGTTTTGCACTTTGTCTTCTCATAAATAGTACCCTAAAGAAAAAAAAAATATGTGTAGAAATATTTTTAGGAGCTTTTGGATAAGAATTGCTACCTCATTACTGAACTGAAGTAACTTTGAAAGATGGCTTCTACAGCCATACTATGTGCACCTTTATTGCATGAGGGATTTCTAATAGTCAACAGAAGTTCCTTCCTGAGGACATGGAGAGAGTGTGATCTAACTCTTTCAAGTTAATCATGAACCACAGAGTAAACTGATAGCATAAATTGAAAGGTCACAGTCTGTACTGAGAGAGAAGCTGTAGTATTTCCCTCTTGAAAGGGACATGGCAATTCATTTTGATCTCTGTCATAGAGGGATAGGCAAGTGAAGGTGAGAGCATGCTCCATTAGAGCTCAGCAAAAGGGGACACCTCTCATGTCCTCGCCACTCCTGTGCCCCTCACAGCAGAAGGCAAACGCAGTCTCAGGCTGTGTCCGAGCTCTGTGTTCATCCCTTGTCTTTGGCCGCGATTTGTTGGATCCTTGATGGTTTGACTTATGTGTGCACCACACTGGGTCTGGGGGAATCTCTATGAGGAAAAGGCTGCAGAAATGTCTTTATTCTCCTTTAGATTTCTCACTGGATCAAAGGAGTCCATAGGCCTTGCACTCAGTGTAACATGAATTACATGTGTGTATTTGTCATATACCTAACTGATGGGGCAGCAGAAAACGGAGCTTGGAAATATTAATACCCAAAATGTGTTAGAATTTGATCATACTAACAGAATCTGTAAGTTAACAAGAGTATGTCTGTGTCAGGATGCGATGATCATCCAGAAATAATAGAATTTGTGTTTCAGTATGAGAAAACTGTAAAGGCTTAAAGCCAGGATGTGTGTTTATCTGCTCTTCCCCGCCCCCCCCCCCCCCCCCCCCCCCGGGATATTTCTTCGTGCTGGGTATTGTATATCCTCCAGTCATTAGAGCTACTCATTTAAACAGGAATAGATATGTAGAAGCATATCCATGCTGTACACTCTAGGGCAGGTGAACACTAAATTTACCTCCAAGTGCTTTAAACGTCAAATAAGATTAACCGTCTGCTAATCCGTCTAACAATTCACTAGAAGTTCTGCTCTCTGGCAATGATTTTGCATAATAGACAAGGTAACCCCTTTGCTGCCTGAGAGTTTTTCAGCATACGGCCAGTAAAAAAACCCACGTGTTGGATGATGGGGCCATTTTACATGCAAAGTGCTCTCCCATATAACCTTTTCCTTGATGAACGGCAAACATTGCCCAAAGAATCACACAGAAGAATCACTAAGTGGTTTACAAAAGTTAATGGGCAGGCACTAATGTACCTGCTCCTATATTTAGATGGAGAAAACAGTGATATGTATGTTTAAAGACCACAAATGTTGCTAGATTTTTGCAGAAAAAAAGGTAAGAACAAACTATGATAACTGAAAAATTGGCCCAAAATTGAAAGGAAGCAAAAAGAAGGGAGGAATATTTTTGTTTGCACATATAACAAGACCACTTAAGTGTAGCACAGTTTTTCCTGGTTCAGGGAAAACCAGCTTCCCTGGTTCCTCAGCTTCAGGAGCTGAGTCGTAATTCCTGATCTATAGCAAAAGCCAACAGGAAAAGGAAATCAACACTGCATGGAGATTCAAATAACTGTAGAAGAATACACTGGATTTTGGAGAAGAAAAAGGATGCTCTCTTTGAATAAGCTTCAACACCTTGACACAGAAGTCAAATCAATTAGATTTTCCTGAGATAAAACAAAGCATATGTTTATTCAGAGTTTTCTCAAGAGTCCTGTGAGAAATTTGAATTGGAAACCATATTAAAAAATCCATCTGGGAATACCTTGCAAAAGATACCTTCATGTAAAGAAATGGTCTTGTTGCCATTGGCTTAAGAAAGATGTCTCATCACACTTGACCTTGATTTCTAATTAACATCCTGGGAAAAAAGTTAAATATAAGCGGGTGTTAGTAGTATTTTCTTAACAGAGTCTTTTGTTTCAAAACTTGACAATAGTTATATTTTGGAGAAGCGTAAAGGCTTGAATTCAGGAAGAAAATATTACCAAAATATTGACCAGGACGGTCGAATAGCTTAAAAATTGCAGGAAGGTGAATCAGGTTAAAAAGTGCAGCTACGCAGAAGGGCGCGGATAGAGAAGTGGGTGCTGTTCAGGGCGAGTGAAGGAAACGAACCTCCAGCTGCGCTGGTTGTGCCTCTCCAAGGACCCCGTGCCACCAGCCCGGGGAAGGGAGACGGCGTGAGAACGCCCCTGCCCCAGGAGGGCTTCCAAAAGCCAGAGGTGCGTAGTCCAAGAAAGGCTGTATTATTCAGCCCAAATATTCCAGCTCAAGCAGAGAGAGATTTCCCACCCTGCATCCAAACAAAATGAAGTCAGCTTTGACTCTGCAAAATGTCGATGAATTCTTCAGAGTAAATCAGCCCTGTCAGTCTGATGCGGAACTGTCACCTACTTGTGACATAATATAATATGAAATGATATTGAACAACATGCGTTTGGCACTAAATTGTTAGCGGGTTTTAGCTTTGACAGCAGCAAGTTTATTGCTTTAATCCCAAGGTCTTTTAACCCTCTTTGACATAAATTGAGGTTGGCTTTTGTGAGAAAACTCCACTTCACTCTCTCTTCCTTTACCTAAAACTGCTTTTAACAATTTATGCTCATACATCAGACACTCATTTTGAGTGACAAAAAGAAAAAAAGATCTATTAGAATAGAAGGAAAAAAGGGTCAATTTAGGTTAAGCAGTGTATGTCTCTCTTGGTAGGCATGTCACAGCTTTCTTCAGGTGAATATGAATTTTAAGTTGTAATAGTGTATTGCTGCAGCAAAAATAAAACAAATCTGTGACAAGAAGAGAGAATGAGTATTGCAGGAGAAAGGCTGATAACCTACAAGAAGACTGTTCTTCCTTTTTTTGATGCAATTTAATTTATTCCCGAGCCTGGGTCCATTTTGAAACTTTTCTTAGAAGATCAAAGGATTTTCTCCTTTATCCAAACGTTGTAGAGAGGACTAGTTTAGCGAGGGTCACATGTAGAAATACAGATGTATACAATAGATACTATGTAAGCGCAGCTTTGCTGAATAGTATACCTGGCTGATAGCACATAATTTAATATTTCACTTTTTTGAGACACCTTGTTTAGTTTGATAAGTAAGTACACATTGTCATCAGTGCTCTGATAATCCGGTCACAGAAATACATCATATATGAACTATAACATCAATAACGTAGGACACTTTTATCACCCTTGTTTTTCTATCCTCAATTACTGTATGATGCTCATAGTGTTTCTTTGAAATCATTTCTTTATTACATTTAAAGCTCAGCTGAATCTGCCCTTGAACTGTGTAATAATGGAGAGTGAACACATTCTCAGCATATTTGCAAATTTTTTTTTTTTAATGTTTTCTTTGTTCTCTCATGGGGAAGATTATATTATTGTTCTACCATCATTTTTGCAGAAGAGAAAAGTAAGGAAAATATTAGAAGAAAGGAAACTGATGCTTCTCTCCAAGTGTGAGCATTTTAAAATTTTTTATAAATTGCAGTTTTTTCTCTTCTAGAAATCATATTTTCCTGTTTCTCTTATGTAATTCTTGTTATGTTATTTTACTATTAGCTATAACTTGCTCATAGCAATTCTTCTCCTGGCTAATGTTTAATATATAAAAAAGTTGTTCCACAAGCATCAAACCTGACATAACCTGTGGTCTCCTATGGATTTGTGTCGTGTTTCTCTTATGCTCCTCCCCACAGCAATAACCTCATTCCTCCATGGCCTTTGGCGTCCCCTCCACTCCAACACCTTCAACTCCCTCTTCATGTTCCCTCTCTCCTCCGTGTCTTCCAACTCTTCTACCATAGTATCTTCAGCTGGATGCCTAGAGTTGACTGCAGTGCCCTGCTGCTCTGCTTAGTTATGTTCCTCACAGACTGAATACCAAATTAATACAAATGATAAATAAATTTCACTGTTTTTTTTTTTTTTTTATTATTTTGGGAACTCCATCCCCCAAATCAGGACAATAACAAAATAGAGAAAATTTTTCTAGACCTCCTATGACAAATTATGTTGCTTCCCAGTTATATTATATAGAAATTATAATAATGTTTCTATAGATTATAATGTATAGCAGTCTGTACCCTAGAGATATGTTGATAGCTATGTTATATTCTGAGCACATCTTGCTATACATCAAGATTAAGCCAAAGTAATAATAATTGTGAAGGTTGTCCCCATTTTTCCAGCCTTGGCATCTCATTTCTTTTTTCTTCATCCTTCTCTTTATGTGTCCTTTGGTTTGAATGCAGGATATGCCCAACTGCTGATGCAAATCCTGACTTCTCTAAAACCAAGGACAGTAATTTCCTAATCAGGATTTGGCCCTACAGAGTGACTGCACCTGCCAGAGCATCACATAATGCCTCTGCCAGGTGTTTTCCTTCCATAGGTCCTGCACCACCCCAGTGCTCTTCAGCAGGGAGACGGGAGCTGGGCTCCTACAGCATGGCTCTGACTCTTTAAGCATTTGATACTGGCAGCCCTTGCAGTTTGCTTCCCTCCGTTCCAGTTGTAAGTATAAATTCCACAACATTTCCAAATCCTGACAGAATGAAACTAGGGGAATTGGGAAAATGGGGTCAGTGTATGAATTGTGATCTTGTCCGTGGCAATAAAAAGCACTATCAGCGGGCATTCAGCAGCTGAACTACCCTCGTGTTGTTTGTATTTTTATGGACACTGTTATAACTATAGTCAAGTATGATTTAACTTTAAAAGGGATGCTGTAACATTGTTCAAGTCCAGAGCTGCCATAATCTTTTGTGGTAAATCTTTTGGATTTTATCTAGCTTTTAAAAACGAAGGTAATACAAAGAAATAGTAATATAATACACAGAAGCTGCTTTTACAATGACTTGCCAGTCCATCGTTTTTATTTGGCTTTGCATATATGCAAGCATTTCTGATCATGGTGGTTTTCTGTGTGTTTTCTTCTACATTGCATCAAACAGGCATCCCTTATAACATGTAGAGATCATTTTGTAGCCTAATTCCTACAAACACCACGTGTATACAATTCTGAGATTTCTGTTGCTTACGCATATTAGTAGCACAATTGCGTTCTAACTATTATGGATGTGCAAGTTACGTTTGCTTTTAAAAACTGATTCAAAGTAATTAAGGTTACTTTTGTTTATAAACATTAAATGTATTCAAAATCAATATCTTATTTTGATTCTAGATGCTCTTGTGATGCAGAACAGGAGATGGAGGCTGTTTGGGTCATTGTCACTAATTCTGTACGAGGCCTTAGCTGACTTGCTTAGATTTTCTCAATCTTTTGGCTTATCTGTAATTTCCTGTCTCTTGTTTGGTTTATTTCATTAATGTTTGTAAACTGGTTTTAGATACTTACGTGAAAAGTGCTGAATAAGTATTATTTGCTATTTGCTGTTAGCCTTGAAAGTGGACATTTGCTGCCGCTGTCATAGAGGTAACACATTTAATGATTTTCAGGTTTTCTAAATGAATAATCCACGTTGATGGAAATTTGGGGATAGCTATGTAAATAGATAATTTAGCTCATCACAAATAGGGTCTTGTAGCTAAAATATTTAATCGGAATCTCTGAAGTTTTATTATGCAGCACAGGATGGTGAAATTGCAGGTATAAAACATACCCCGAGTCCCCATTTCTCAGTATTCCTGTCTTAGAAAAAAGCTGTAAGCAAGAGTAAAAGATTCTTCATTCCTTCAAGGCGTTCCCTGCGGGCTTGCCTGCCCTAAATGATTATACAGCCTTAAAACAGTTGTCAGGCACCGCAGTCAGGACTGTTACCTCTCACGATTTTATTGAGAATCTTGCGATAGCTGCAGCGTGTCCAGAGCCCTGTCTGCGGAGTCATAACCCTGTAAGAGGCTCTGAGCTCACCTTGTTAAATGAGTGGAAGTTTTGGGCTTCTTGTTGTTAAGAAAATGTAAAATTAATCAAGCTTCCAGGTGGTGATGTCCTCCTGCCTCCTCTTATTATTTTTAGAAATCCCAAGCTTTTTAAGCCCTATCTCCTAATTTCTCTTAATTTCTGCTTGTTTAAGGCACTGTTGATGGTTTGGGATGAAGTTTTGTTGGTTGCTTTGGATTGTGACTCTCACAAGAACCCTTTTTCACCTGTCTTGTACCTGTTTCATTAGCGTTAGCGTGGCAGCAGGAATGGCCGCTGCCCATCGGTTCTCTCCATCCTGTGTTGTCCTTGGGCGCAGGTAGAACGAGCGAGCTGGCACGAGGATCGAGATGATCCGGCTCTGCCCTGCTCTTGAAGGAGCTCCCGTTCCTTTATTCAGTGATGTCTGTACTACTAGAAACGAGACCTAAGTTTGTACAGGGACTGTTTAAATCTGTCGTAGCCAATAAGGGTAAGCATAACTCCATTTACCTTTATTCCCTAGGTATAACTAGGACTGGCTAATATGGAGATATAACTGAGAAGGACAGGACTGGATGCTGAATTATTCTAATTAAAGCGTGCTTGTGAATGGTTTGATTTTCCAGTTTAGAAGAGCTTCAGAAGGGAGAAAAATACCCAACAAAACATTGCCCATGCCTTTTGGTAATGCCCAGGCCATCCCTGGTTTTTGGTTCCTTCTATTCAGACCCCTCCAAGACGACTGTCTTGCTGGGGAAGAGAAAAACAAAAAGGCCAATGAAACAAAAGAAGTAAATTGTTCTGCTGTTTTCTCTTACTGGGCAGCCTTTTGCTAGTGCATCTTTGACTTTGAGGTTATGGAGAGAGAATGTATGTCTGAAATTTATGTTAAACCTATCCCTCTCTTTGCATTTCCTATTCCTTCCTTAGCTGCTTATCTGAGCTGGAAAATTGCTCCACTGCTACTGATAGCGGGGTTATAGAGTGCTGCTTCAATTTTTTGGTTCTAGGGAATTATTTTACCTGGTCTTGTTTCCTGGAATTTTATCCCGTATGCTCTTTAGCCTGGACACTAAGGCTTATTTTCCTAGGCAAGTTCAAGTAGGTAGACTGTGAAAGTTCTTTTAAGTAAACTAATAAATGATATTTCTAAGCAGAGGATCACGGGGGATGGGGGGAAGGGGCGGAGGGTTGATTGTTGCTTTCATTCCTAATTCACAAATTTGTCTTTACAGAAAATCCTCAGGTTGAAAAACAACTGATTCAGTTTGTTAATTCCAAGGTAAAAATGACAAATTTCTATTTGGTCACCGCTCCCCCTTTCTTTGATTATACTGCCATCAATAGTCCAGCTTCCAAATGGGAGCACGGGACCTCTGACAGACTAGAGAGGTATGGGTCGGAGAGGCTGCGGGATTTAGCCTATCATGGGAACAAGGATATGCTGCTGCCTGTGCCCATACTCTGCTCAAGCAGAGCTCCTGGCATTGCTGGGATTAATTGCGTTTGCACAGCGTTACTGTGATGCGGTGTGCATATACAACATAGCGCATGGAACCCCATGGTCATAAAGACCCTGTTAAATAACATCATAATTAATCACTCCTCAGATTAGAAAGGAGAAAAAAGAGATATTTTTCTGTTTAGCTTGCTTTCTTGGCCCATGGCTTTCCTGACCAGACCTTAGGTGCAACCAATAGCTGGAATCTGGTCCTAAAGCCGCGTGTCTGTTCAGAGAATGGGGGTGAACGAGTCCTTATACAGTCTTCCTGTCACTGGGGAAAAGTGTCTGGGGATGGCTGATGTAGTATCCCTGGGTACCGTACAAGTGGTTCTGCATGTAGTGCAAATGTACTGTAAGTTTTTTCAAAATTCTTAAAGCTTGCGGTTCTTCCCATCATTGTGGGAATGTATTTGGCGCATGGGTGACTTGGATGCATCTCACTTTTCCCTTTGTTATTTAAAAAAAAAGAAAGTGCACTTAGGAATGCCCTGTGTTTTATGTAGAAGAACTCGGTCATTAGAACAATATCACAATCAACAAATAATATCAGAGCTCAAAAAAACCAAAAAAAGCAGGATGAAAAAAAGGTGACAGGAAAGGAGGAGACAGAAGTATTAAAAAGTATTGTAGATAAAGAACTGTTGACTGCTACTCTTGTAAATATTTCAAAGTATAGATCCAATGTTTTATGGGTCACTAAAACTACTGTAAATACACCAGCTGAATCCCAAATACATCATTCTCAATCCCCGGCAAAGACAAAACAATGCAGCTATAATACACCCTTCGCCATCCCTTGCAGCTTGGATTTAGCTGCAGAGCAAGATGACTGCAGATAGAATATTCAACCATAGGAAAGAAAAAGAAACCCAAGCCTGTCCTACTGTCCAGTTTTCTGTGCAGTATATAGTGTAGTACAGCAGCAGATCCCTGGGACCTTGAACTTCTCTTTATTTATTTCTGGTTCAGCTGTAAAAGCTAATCAAACTTTTCTAAGTTGCTTGGAAACTAATTTTATGCTGTAGTCTACCTACAAATTCAGAATAAATTATTCCGAGGGTTGTGTACTAAATGTGTTTTAAAAGTCTTTTCATAATCATCCATGGAGGGCAAGCTCATGCACTGATGGATCCCACCTCTTAGTGGCTTCAATGTGTGCTTTTTGTAGTGGTGCCGAGA